>NW_026596079.1:27982812-27992804 GCF_907164565.1 Psammomys obesus | reverse complement strand
TGGATTACTTGGTTTGTTGCTTTTCTGCTTCTTTAGTTCTTTATATATACTTGATATTAGCCCTCTGTCAGATAAAGGGTTGGTGAAGATTCTTTCCCAATCTGTAGGCTGTCTATTTGTTTTGATGACAGTGTCCTTTGCTTTACAGAAGCTTTTCAGTTTCATGAGGTCCCATTTATTGACTGTTGCTCTTAGAGCCTGTGCTGTTGGTGTTCTGTTCAGGAAGTTGTCTCCTGTGCCAATGAGTTCTAGGCTGTTTCCCACTTTTTTTTCCAACTGATTTAGAGTATCTGGTTTTATGTTGAGGTCCTTGATCCACTTGGACTTTAGTTTTGTGCAGGGTGATAAATATGGATCTATTTTCATTTTTCTGCATGTAGACATCCAGTTGGTCCAGCACCATTTGTTGAAGATGCTGTCTTTTTTCCATTGAATGGATTTGGCTTCTTTGTCAAATATTGAGTATTCATAGGTGTGTGGGTTTATTTCTGGGTCTTCTATGCGATTCCATTGATCCTCCTTTCTGTTTCTATGCCAATACCATGCAGTTTTTATTACTGTTGCCCTGTAGTACAGCTTGAGTTCGGGAATGGAGATACCTCCAGATGATCTGTTGTTGTACAGGATCGTTTTGGAGATTCTGGGTCTTTTGTTTCTCCATATGAAGCTGAGAATCTTTTTTTCAAGGTCTGTAAAGAATTGGGTTGGTATTTTGATGGGAATTGCATTGAATCTGTAGATTGCTTTTGGCAGGATGGCCATTTTCACAATGCTAATCCTACCAATCCATGAGCACGGGAGATCTTTCCATCTTCTGAGATCTTCTTCAATTTCTTTCTTCAAAGACTTGAAGTTTTTCGCAAACAGGTGTTTCACTTGCTTGGTTAGAGTCACACCAAGGTACTTTATGTTATTAGTGGCTATTGTGAAGGGTGTTGTTTCCATAATTTCTTTCTCAGCCTTTTTGTCTTTGGTATACAAGAGGGCTTCTGATTTTTTTGAGTTGATTTTGTATCCTGCCACTTTGCTGAAGGTGTTAATCAGCTGAAGAAGTTCTCTGGTCCACCACATAAACAAAATGAAGGAGAAAAACCACATGATCATCTCCTTAGATGCTGAAAAAGCATTTGACAAAGTCCAACACCCATTTATGTTTAAAGTCTTGGAGAGATTAGGGATACAAGGCACATACCTAAAGATAGTAAAGGCAATATACAGCAAGCCTATAGCCAACATCAAACTCAATGGAGAGAAACTTAAATCAATCCCACTGAAATCAGGGACAAGACAAGGTTGCCCACTCTCTCCATATCTCTTTAACATTGTACTTGAAGTCCTAGCCAGAGCAATAAGACAACTAAAGGAGATCAAGGGGATACAAATCGGAAAGGAAGAGGTCAAAGTGTCACTATTTGCAGATGATATGATAGTATACATGAGCGACCCCAAAGATACATCATCTTTTCATTCTCAACCCATAGCAACTGTTCTTTAAATCTTAGCTGAGATTATCATTTGCTAATGAGAATGGCCCTATAAAAGGCAGTGTAAAATAGATATGTTTTTAAAGAAGCAAGTTTCAGAGAAATGTGTGTGTGTGTGTATGTGTGTGTGTGTGTGTGTGTTGAGACAAAGTTTCTTTGTGTAGCCTTGGTTGTCCTGGAACTCACCCTGTAGACCAGGATGGCCTTGAACTCAAGAGATCCTCTTGCCTCTGCCACTCAAGTGCTGGGATTAAAGGAATGCACCAATACTGCCTGGCTGAGTTTATAATATCTTAAGAGTAGAGAAAACATCTTATTGTCCTGACCAATCTGGATCTCAATATTTTTGCACACTGTAAATATACATCCTCTAACACTGATAATTGTTGTAATATCTGAGGGAACCACAGGGTGGATGATGATATTGCTATATAAACAGCAGTTAAACAGTAGTCCTACTCAGGATAAAACTTTCAAATATCTGAATTGTGATGCAAGTTTTCAGCCATTTTCTGTAACTGAACCCTCATAGCTATGATTTAAGGAAAGTTTATTGCTAGTTATTGATTTTCATATAACTGTTCATGGCCAGGTAGGCTTTTAACAATGTGATATTATTTTAATAGGATGCATGAATGTGATACACTAAAAAAACATCAGAACATTCAAGGGCCCTTGAAAACTTCTTAGTTTACTTAGAGTCAGTTAATTTACTGAAGTAAGAACCAGAGAATGGTAGTTTGGACAGAAAATGTAGCATCTTCAGAATCCTGATAGCTCACATCTTATGCATGTTTTATTTTATAAAAGAAAAGAAAAAATATTCTGTAGATGTAAGAAATGTTTGTTGTCTAGATTAGATGCAGGCATTAAAATTGTGTGTGTACCAATAAGGACATTTGCTCAACCATGTTTGTAGCAGCTTTATTTGTAATAGCCAGAACCTGGAAACAACCCAGATGTCCATCATCGGAGGAATGCATACAGAAATTGTGGTATTTTTACACAATGGAATAATACTCAGCAATCAAAAAGGAGGAAATCATGAAATTTGCAGGCAAGTGGTAGGATCTAGAAAAGATCATTCTGAGTGAAGTATCCCAGAAGGAGAAAGACAAACATGGTATATAATCGCTTATCTAGACCTACAAGATATAATAAAAATAATGAAGTCTATACACCTAAAGGAGATAAACAAGAAAGCAGACACGAGGTAAGATGATCAATCCTCACTTAGAAAGACAAATGAGATGTGCATTGGACATAGGACAGGAGTCTACTGCAGAAGGCATCTGAAAGATCCTACCAAGCAGCGTTTCAATACAGATACTAAGACTCATAACCAAACCTTCCGCAGAAGGGGAGTTAGTATGACAGGGAAAGGATAGGAGCCCCACAAGGACCAAATATATCTGGGCACAGGGGTTTTTCCTGAAACTGTTTCTCCAACCAAGGACCATGTATGGATATAACCTAGAACCTTTACTCGGACGAAGCTTTTGGTAGTTCAATAACCAATTGGTTTCCCATAGTAAGGGGAACAGGGACTATCTCTGACAGGAACTCAATGGCAGGCTCTTTGACTCCCCACCACCCAAGGGAGGAGCAGTCCTGCTAGGCCACAGAGGAGGACTTCGCAGCCAGCCCTGAAGATAACTGATAAAACAGCTCAGACGAAAGAGAAGGAGGTCCTCCCCAATTCGTGGACTTGGAAAGGGGCAGGGAGAAGCTGAGGGAGGGAGGGTGGAATTGGGAGGGAATAAGGAAGCAGGATAAAGCTGGGATACAGAGTTAATAAAATGTAACTAATAATAACAAACAATAAAAAAGGAAAAAAAATTGTGTGTGTGTGTGTGTGTGTGTGTGTGTGTGTGTGTGTGTATCTGTGTATCTGTCTGTCTGTGTCATGTCTGTGTCTGTGTGTAGGGTAGGTGCACCTGTATTCTTGTATTTAAGGAAACCAGATGAAGATGTCACATAACCTAAAGGTGGAGTTAATTTCAAATATTGTGATGTCTGCTGTAGGTACGGGAAATCAAACTCAACTCCTCTGGAAAAGCATGAAGCATTCTTAACTGTTGAGATATTTCTCCAGTCCTAGATTGTATGTTAGAAATTAAACCAGACCCACCTTCAGCAAAGTGGCAGAATACAAAATCAACTCAAAAAAAATCAGAAGCCCTCCTGTATACCAAAGACAAAAAGGCTGAGAAAGAAATTAGGGAAACAACACCCTTTACAATAGCCATTGATAACATAAAGTACCTTAGTGTGACTCTAACCAAGCAAGTGAAAGACCTGTTTGAGAAAAACTTCAAGTCTCTGAAGAAAGAAATTGAAGAAGATATCAGAAGATGGAAAAATCTCCCGTGCTCATGGATTGGTAGGATTAGCATTGTGAAAATGGCCATCCTGCCAAAAGCAATCTACAGATTCAATGCAATTCCCATCAAAATACCAACTCAATTCTTTACAGACCTTGAAAAAAAAAAAGAGATTCTCAGCTTCATATGGAGAAAGAAAAAACCCAGAATCTCCAAAATGATCCTGTACAACAACAGATCATCTGGAGGTATCTCCATCCCAAATCTCAAGCTGTATTACAGGGCAACAGTAATAAAAACTGCATGGTATTGGCATAGAAACAGAAAAGAGGATCAATGAAACCCAATAGAAGACCCAGAAATAAACCCACACACCTATGAATACTCGATATTTGACAAAGAAGCCAAAACCATTCAATGGAAAAAAGACAGCATCTTCAACAAATGGTGCTGGACCAACTGGATGTCTACATACAGAAAAATGAAAATAGATTCATATTTATCACCCTGCACAAAACTAAAGTCCAAGTGGATCAAGGACCTCAACATAAAACCAGATACTCTAAATCAGCTGGAAAAAAAAGTGGGAAACAGCCTAGAACTCATTGGCACAGGAGACAACTTCCTGAACAGAACACCAACAGCACAGGCTCTAAGAGCAACAATCAATAAATGGGACCTCATGAAACTGAAAAGCTTCTGTAAAGCAAAAGACACAGTCATCAAAACAAAATGACTGCCTACAGATTGGGAAAGAATCTTCCCCAACCCTTTATCTGACAGAGGGTTAATTTCCAGTTTATATAAAGAACTAAAGAAGCAGAAAAGCAACAAACCAAGTAATCCAATTAAAAAATGGGGAACAGAGCTAAACAGAGAATTCTTGAACAGAGGAACATCGAATGGCAGAGAAACACTTAAAGAAATGCTCAACTTCATTAGCCATCAGGGAAATGCAAATCAAAACGACCCTGAGATTTCACCTTACACCCATCAGAATGGCCAAGATAAAAAACTCATGTGACAACACATGCTGGAGAGGTTGTGGAGAAAGGGGAACCCTCCTCCACTGCTGGTGGGAATGTAAACTGGTACAACCACTTTGGAAGTCTATCTGGCGCTTACTCGGACAATTAGGAATAGTGTTTCCTCGAGACCCAGCTATACCACTGCTAGGTATATACCCAAAATTTGCTCAAGTACACAACAGAGATATTTGCTCAACCATGTCTATAGCAGCTTTATTTGTAATAGCCAGAACTTGGAAACAACCCAGATGTCCATCAACGGAGGAATGGATACAGAAATTGTGGTATTTTTACATAATAGAATACTACTCAGCAATCAAAAAGGAGGAAATCATGAAATTTCCAGGCAAATGTTGGGATCTAGAAAAGATCATTCTGAGTGAAGTATCTCAGAAGGAGAAAGACAAACATGGTATATACTCGCTTATATAGACCTACAAGATATGATAAACATAATGAAATCTACACACCTAAAGAAGATAATCTAGAAAGCAGACATGGGCAAAAATGATCAATCATCATTTAGAAAGACAAATGAAATGTGCATTGAAGGTATGACAGGAGTCTACCGCAGAAGGCATTTGAAAGACTCTACCTAGCAGTATTTCAAAGCAGACACTAAGACTCATAATCAAACCCTTGGCAGAGGGCAGGGAACCATATGAAAGAAGGGGAGTTAGTATGATATGGAAAGGATAGGAGCTCTACAAGGACCAAATATATCCGGGCACAGGGTCTTTTCTGAGACTGACACTCAACCAAGGACCATCTATAGATATAACCTAGAACTTCTGCTCGGATGTGGCCCGTGGTAGCTCAGTAACCAAGTAGTTTCCCAAAGTAAGGGGAACAAAGACTATTTCTAACAGGATCTCAAGGGCAGGCTCTTTGACCTCCCTACCCCCCAGGGGAGGAGCAGTCCTGTTAGGCCACAGAGGAAGACTTTGCAGCCAGCCCTGAAGACACCTGATAAAACAGGGTCAAATGAAAGGGGAGGAGGTCCTCCCCTATCAGTGGACTTGGAAAGGGGCAGGTAGGAGACCAGGGAGGGAGTGTGGGGTTGGGGATGGAATGAGGGAACGGGATACAGCTGGGACACAGCGTTAAGAAAATGTAACTAATAAGAAAAATAAAATTTAAAAAAATAAAATAAAATTTGAAGCAAAAAAAAGAAATTAAAATAATCCAGAATAATTTTAATCTATTCTCTAAATTCCTCATATATGTTACAATTGATGATTTTAGAGTGGTTGCTCTAGCCATATTTGTGACTTCATAATGAGATAATGCTATTTATGATGTTAATAAAATAGACAAAATTGTGGAATTTATATAAAATATGAAACAGTATTTCTAAAAATATACCATATTTAATAATAATAATATAAAAAATAATTAGCTTGCAAACATTTTATTTGTAGAAATTTGTTGTAGACAAGATGAAAATAATGGCTCTCATCTTATTTACTTAACTTATATGTTTGAATACATTTAATTGTAGCCATATCAGCCCTAGAGAGGCATAGATAATAAACAGAGGTCCACCTTGCAATGCCAATATGAGAGATTAGCTGAGTAAGAGTTTAGCTAATAAGAAGGCATAAAAGTTTCTAAAACGTTATGAGCTGGAGTAAGAACAATCTATCAGGGAGCTCCAAATCTACCTATGATTATGTAATAATTGCAAATACAGATAAAACAAATGCTTTTAAATCTAGAGCAAATATATCTCTACGCTGGATGGAAAACCAGACAGATAAAATACTCTTTAGATTAAAAGACAACAAACACATAACTTGATGCCTTTTCAAATGGTGTCAAAGTAAAATGGGTGGTGTATAAACAAAACTGTGGCCCGCATTAAGTCCACTGAAAAAAGTACTGTGAAAGGACAGAAAATGTTAACATGAAGAAGTGACACTTTTTGAATTTTGATTTTCTTTTTCAGGGAGTGGCTAACATTCTTTATATGTTGCATACATACAATTAATTCATTGTCTTTAGTTGTTATGAGCATATAAACTCCATAGTCGGAAGTGTATTCAGATTTTAGTTTTATTTATTTTTTTTGTATTAATTACAGTTTATTCACTTTTATCCTGGCTGTAGCCCCCTCTTTCATTCCCTTCCAATTCCACCATCCTTCCCTTGTCTCCTCCAATGCTCCTCTCCAAGTCCCCGGAGAGGGGAGGTCCTCCTCCCCTTCCATCTGACCTTAGCTTATCAGGTTTCATCAGAACTGGCTGCAATGTCCTCCTCTGTGGCCTGGCAGAGATGCTCCCCTGTTGGGGGTGGGGGGTCAAAGAGCCCACCACTGAGTTCATGTCAGAGATAGTCCCCGTTCCCCTTACTAGGAACCCACTTGGAGACTGAGCTGCTGTGGGCTACATCTGAGCAGGGGTTCTAGATCTGCATTTCAAAATCCAAGAACCTGGATGCAACAAATGGATTATGCTCACAGGTATTAACAAGCAAGGTGAGAACACTGGAACAACAGTTTTAAATTCATACATCTCTTGATTGTGGTATCTGAGCGCCAACATTCCTTTGCTCTGACTATGGGCTTTTAATGATGTCCTTCAGGCCTCCTCTCATGCAAACAAGAGACTTTTTCAATTGGGTCTAGCAATGTGATTCTCCTCCACTCTCTCCTCCTCCTTCCTTTTAATTTTACTTTCTTACTCCACATTCACAGACTAGGAGGAAAAATCTAGTTCCTGCCTCGTTTGGTGATAAATCATATGAGGTAAAACCTTCACATGATAGCCAGAAAAAAAATGGTGCCTCCAATTTCCTGAGACAGTTCTTGCTCTCCCTCGAAGCTCACATAAATGCATCAAAAGAGTCCAAACTAAATGGCTATCTCCTTGACTTTTTGATTCCTTAACTATATAAAAATATTCTTTCTCTCGTCCTCGGCTGCAGCGAGTATACAACACATTTTATAAGACAGAAGAAATTCAAGGGAGTCATGACATTTGGATCAGGATGCTTGTATAGTCTATATTTGCATCCCGTGATGCAGCCAGTCCTCTGGCTCTTTGAAACTACTCATCACTTTTGCTGTCAACAAGGAAGGAAATCATTTGTGGGTATTCCTTTGGTTCACATGGGAAGGAGAAGAGCACTGCTTAGGTTAGAGGAAGACTGTAAGTCTTCCCACTTGGTACCTGATCAAAGGGAGAAGAAAATTCATAGAAACCCCTGCTGTATCTTCCTTGTGACCATCTTTTAAAGTCCTGTGAAGATTTACTTTTCTTTTCCTGAGCTGTACAAATATTTGTTGCCTAGAATATGGTAAATTTCCTCTTCAGACCATCTTCTGCATGAAGATTGCTCTTTTCTTACACAAATGTTGGAGCAAGGGTTGAAGAAATGCACACAAGTAACCTGAGCCTGTCTAGTGGACTAGACGGGCCAAGGTACACAATCAAGGTGTATCTGAACTGCCTACGATGGCTGTTGCCTTTTGTTGTATGAATTTTTATGTTTTACACAGTTGAGAATTCTGGGAACAACATATGATGAGAGGTGCTGGAAGTGACTAAGTCTCTGCAGCCTTAGTGTGCAGAACAAGCTTGGCCTCACAGGAGATGGGGTGTCTGCAGTTCCTGAGATATCTGAGATTAGCCAAGTAGGAAGTTTGGTGTTTAAGCTGTAGGTAGCTTGAAACTGGAGGACAGAAAAATGAAAGGAGGGTATCTAGCTGCTACCACAGGTACAAAAGCAGTGACACAGAAGAACATACCATTTATTTCCTATCTTCTGGGATGGCCTAGAGTTCATTGGAGCATATTAAGGCACGAAGGTACCTACCCTAGCACATATCGACTACAGGCCATGATTTGGGGACTTTAATTCTTCCATGTGCGACCCCAGAGTAAAACAGAGAGTGAAGTTTTATTTGACACTGAATCTATTGTCACCTTGAACTTAGACACCCCAGACTCTGAAAAATGAATATATGTGAAAAATAAATCTATGCTTTGTGAATTATTCAGTATAAAAACATTTGTTAAAGTTAGCTGTCCCACTCTCCCTGCAAAACATTTCCTATAAAGACATGAGGGTATCTAGTCTTACAAAGATGGTAACATGAATATTCATGTGACTTAATTTTTAATAAGCCAAACCTAAAAACATTTAAGAAGTTCAGAATGTAACATATATGGTTACATTTCTTACTAATAAAAACAAAACAAATATTGATGTGTATAACTTCATAAATGAAGATAAATAAGTATTTTTCAAAATCGTGCTGTGGGAAACACAAGTGATAGCAATTTATTTACTTTGCTAAAATATAAAATTTAATATATATCACACCAAAACATTGTGTAGTTATATATGGATACTGTAGTCAGGGAAAATGTTTTGAAAGTGATAAAAGGATAGCCTGGAGAGACAACCCAGTGCTTAAAAGAACTTGATACAATTATAGAGGCTCCAAGTTTAGTTCTGAGAATCAACATGACAGCTCATAATTGTCTATAACTTCAGTTTTAGGGGATATGACACTGTATTCTGGCCTGCTTGAACAACAGGTACTGTACATACATGTAACAATCATCCATATACATAAAATTGAAATAAATAACTTTCAAAAGGGTACAGGGAAACATTTGCAATGCTAATATTGCTGACATAGAAGGTTTTTCAGATCCATATTTTTCTCCAAACTCATTGAATTTTTATTCTAATTGATATATTTTTATATATAAATTTTATCATAACAAAGCTCCCCAGGTGGTCTTAACTCCAACTTAACCCTTCTCTAGGTCCAAGATAGTTGAATTGTGGATCTTGATCCCACATAGGATACCATAATTGTAAGTGGAAGTTCCAAATTTACGCAACAGTAAAAGGTTCTGAATTATACCTCAGGTATTACATAAAAGGCCACTGAGTCATGAGCCTGAGAGTTTGAGAGTTTGTGGAAGCTCTCACCTGTGTTGAATCATGTAGATTCACGAACTTTAGTTCTGAACTCAGCAATATATGTGCATTGCATTGTGTACTGAACATGTCACATCACATAATACCAGCCTATGTGTGTGTTTGTGTGTATTTATAGACAAGTAGACATATGATAGAGATATGATAGATAGGTAGATAGATAGATAGATAGATAGATAGATAGATAGATAGATAGATAG
>NW_026596079.1:27929139-27982802 GCF_907164565.1 Psammomys obesus | reverse complement strand
TAGATAGATAGATAGATAGATAGATAGATAGATAGATAGATAGATAGACAGAAAGATCAATTAAATGAAGGTCTCCTTTTGGGTCCCTCACCTCTGAGTTTGGGAACCAGGGGAAAAGGGCCAAAAAAGATTGCAGGAATCAGAGAGGAAAGAGGACACCAGGAAAACATGGTCCACTGAGTCAAGTAAGCAGGGCTACTATGGGGTAACTGAGACTAAATCAGTAATGCCCAAGACCTTCCTGGGTCTGCATCAGGTTTTTTTCCATTAATGTTGTGACTATTAGCTTATTTTTGCTGGACTCCTACCAGTGGGAGCAGGTGTGTCTCTGACTCTTTTTCCTGCTCTTGGGATCCTTTTTCTCCTCTCAGGTTGCCTTGTCTAGCCCAAAAAGTGGGCTTTTTGCCATATCTCATTGTACCTTGTTTTCTTTTTGTGTTTGGCTAGTTTCTATTCTAGACCCATTTTTTTTCTGCAGAGGAAGTGGGGGTGTTTTCCTTATGCATAGATATGTATTGAATAGTTTAATCTATTATGGATCACATTTTTTCTGCTTTTTAAAAAGTGCACAACAAAATATTTCCAGACTTTTAAAAATCAGAAAAGTGTGATCTACAATATTATAAAATTACAATATTACTACTTAATGTATATGTGTGTTTGTGTGTGTGTGTGTGTGTGTGTGTGTGTGTGTGTGTGAGTGATAAGGAAAACAAAAGCATTTGAAGAGCTTTTATGGTTTCACATGTATTCTAAACAATTATAGAACTAAGGAAAAGTATGAATATGCTACTGAGTGATATTCACCCTATGAAGAGAATTAAATAAATTCTAAGAATGAGAGTACAATGCCTCAGTGGAAAATATGTTGAGTGGTATTAATAAAAGTTTATACATGATATCGGAAATACTTTATCGTATTCATTTCTAAAATCTTTCATGTATCCTATTATCTATCTGCTTAGATTTCTTTCATTTTCCTCAGAATAATTTATGGTTTTCAAGATTTAGGTCTCCTAAACAACATGGTAAATTTATATTAAAGTATTGTATATTTTCCCGTTTTAATGAAAATACTATCTTGAAAAGTGTGTTTTGATGTATAGTTATTATTGTTATATAGATATGTGAATTATTACTATGATGCTAGCTCTTTATATAGTTTGTCACCAGTAACATGAGGCTATGACTTGCTATATTTTTTTTACACTTGGTATAATATACATGCTCAGTGACAGTCTGTTGGAGAAAACTCACTTTCCCATTACCAGCAGATATCAGCTGTAAATAGCTCATGGTTCTATGTAGAAGAAAAGGCTGAAAGAAGTGAAGGAGGACTCTAAGGCCAGAGTGTTCTTCATATACAACAGGGTTGACAAACATGAATCTACAGAGACTGTGATGGCACCCACAAAACTTGCATAAACTCAAAACAAAGCAAAATTTTGAATGAATATGGGAAATTAGAAAAGAAGTTTCACTCATAATCTGCAAGCTAGTCTTTTTTTTTCAATGACACTTTTTTTTTCATCAGTTACATTTTTTTTATTTTATTTTTCTTTTTAGTTACATTTTGTTAACTCTGTGTCCCAGCTGTATCCCCCTCCCTCATTCCCTCCCCAACCCCACACTCCCTCCCTGGTCTCCTACCTGCCCCTTTCCAAGTCCACTGATAGGGGAGGACCTCCTCCCCTTTCATCTGACCCTGTTTTATCAGGTATCTTCAGGGCTGACTGCAAAGTCCTCCTCTGTGGCCTAACAGACTGCTCCTCCCCTGGGGGGGGGGGTCAAACAGCCTGCCCTTGAGATCCTGTTAGAAATAGTCCGTGTTCCCCTTACTTTGGAAAACTACTTGGTTACTGAGCTACCACAGGCCACATCCGAGCAGAAGTTCTAGGTTATATCTATAGATGGTCCTTGGTTGAGTGTCAGTCTCAGAAAAGACCCTGTGCCCAGATATATTTGGTCCTTGTAGAGCTCCTATCCTTTCCATATCAAACTAACTTCCCTTCTTTCATATGATTCCCTGCACTCTGCCGAGGGTTTGGTTATAAGTCTTAGTGTCTGCTTTGAAACACTGCTAGGTAGAGTCTTTCAGATGCCTTTTGTGGTAGACTCCTGTCATAAGTTCAATGCACATCCCATTTGTCTTTCTAAATGAGGATTAATCACCTTCACCTGTGTCCACTTTCTTGATTATCTTCTTTAGGTGTGTAGATTTCATTATGTTTATCATATCTTATAGGTCTATATAAGCGAATATATACCAAGCTTGTCTTTCTCCTTCTGGGATACTTCACTCAGAATGATCTATTCTAGATCCCACCACTTGCCTGCAAATTTCATGTGGCTCTAAGAGCAACAATCAATAAATGGGACCTCATGAAACTGAAAAGCTTCTGTAAAGCAAAAGACACTGTCATCAAAACAAATAGACAGCCTACAGATTGGGAAAGAATCTTCACCAACCCTTTATCTGACAGAGGGCTAATATCAAGTGTATATAAAGAACTAAAGAAGCAGAAAAGCAACAAACCAAGTAATCCACTTAAAAAATGGGGAACAGAGCTAAACAGGGAATTCTCGAAAGAGGAACATCGAATGGTAGAGAAACACTTAAAGAAATGCTCAACCTCATTAGCCATTAGGGAAATGCAAATCAAAACGACCCTGAGATTTCACCTTACACCCATCAGAATGGCCAAGATGAAAAACTCAAGTGATAGCACATGCTGGAGAGGTTGTGGAGAAAAGGGAACCCTCCTCCATTGCTGGTGGGAATGTAAACTGGTTCAACCACTCTGGAAGTCAATCTGGCGCTTTCTCAGACAACTAGGAGTAGTGCTACCTCAAGACCCAGCTATACCACTCCTAGGTATATACCCAAAATTTGCTCAAGTACACAACAAGGACATTTGTTCAACCATGTTCGTAGTAGCTTTATTTGTAATAGCCAGAACTTGGAAACAACCCAGATGTCCATCAATGGAGGAATGGATACAGAAATTGTGGTATTTTTACACAATGGAATACTACTCAGCAATCAAAAAGGAGGAAATCATGAAATTTACAAGCTAGTCTTAATAAAATAAATTCAAACACATATTTCCATAAAATGTATATACTTCATGCACTCAAAGTGATATTTTTAATACAACAGATGAGTTCATTTGATTTGCAGCATGGCTGGGAATACATCTATTTGGGGGAAGAAATACCACTTTGAAGACTGTAGATCATGATTAACTAACATTTATTAGAACCAAGAGAGATGGGGCTTGTGAGTTGGTTCAGTGTTTTAGAGTAAGCATGTTTGGTTTTACTTCATGGCAGTTCACAAGTACCTGCAACTTCAGTTATATGTTATATGAGACTCTTTTCTAACTAATACAAACACCATATATGCACATGCTACTCATATCTACTTGCTAGAAATACACTCATTCATTTATAAACTTCACAAGTTAGAAATAAGAGGCCTGTTCTTTGTGTAAAAGAGCAGACACAATGGGAGCTAATATTCATATTCTGCCTTAGTGTCACAAGGAGTCAAAGCACTTAGATGCAGCAAGAGTCAGTTGTGCAGTTACTGTGCCCTTTTCTGGCAATCCACCGCCTATTTTGCCTAAGTGTGTTACCCAGGAAAGGAAAAGCACTCCCGGCAGTGCTTTTTAAACTGTGGACTCAGCTTGCCATGAGATAGATAAAACTGCAAATAACCATCAACTAGATCTATATGTCTTTGTTTTAATACAGAATATGTTTTTCCATAATGTAAGTTACTGACTCTGTGTCATAGGTCTCTGGTTTTTATAAGCTCTAAGAATAGTAATGACAGAGGAAGTATACACATACCTGTGCTGGGCATCTAAAAACAACATAGTCTTTCAGAAATGACCCAGCATCTTTTGATAAAATACTAGACATAGTACATGTATGGGAGAAAATAAATCCCCTTAAAAGGCAGAAATTCCAAAACCAAAATAATTGCTATAAAAATTTGTGTGGAATACAGTCTGTTAAAGTCAGTAATTGGTTGTATGAAATTATATAGGAGACTCATTCTAATACAAGACCAATTCTTCAGAAGGAAACTTAAGAGCTGCTGAACTCAAGGAGCAAAAATGATTTCTTTAGGCTCAATTCTACTCAGGGACAGTCTTTGTAATAGAAAAGTCCTCCTCCTGTACTGCAGGAGTGCATAAGAGATTAATGTTCACTGGTACCAGGCCAAGGTCCTGGGAATACTGCCAGAAGCTAAGGCTCCGAAGCTGATGCAAATCCCAGACTGGATATGAAAGAACTGAAAGAACTGACAGGAAGAAAATTTTTAGAGCTTAGGCAATTGGCATAATGACAAGAAATCTAAACCTATTCTGGGGGAAGACTAAAAGAGGAAGAAGGAACATAAAAACTATTAGGAAGACCTTGCATGAGGGGGTCCGCCGTGAGAGGGAATGCAATATCCTTTGGAAATTTGTAGTATTCATTCTCACCTACAGATAAAATTCTCAACCACATGTTGTTAAGGAAGATTATCTATGTTGTCTGATAATAAAATTTAAGCAAGCAAACAATCATTCTACAGTGTTATTATTTTGTATTTGATTTTACCTGACAGAGCTCACATTACAGCTATGACTCTCTAAATATCTGCCATATTTAAATAAGCAGGCATTACTCAGCTCTCTAGAGTACTCTAGACACTTGTGCATTGAGAATTGAATTTGGGCTAAGCTGATGGAAGTTCTCTGTTTCTTGAGCAATGGTTAATAAAGAATCACAGTGTTTTGTCTTGCTCACTGTAACCCTGGCTGATAGTGTATGTACTGATGATGAGCCAATTCAGAGAGCGTGCGGGTTGTAACACGAAGAAGAAAGAATAGTCATTGGAAGCTACAATGTTTTATTTTCCATTTCCTATTTCAGTTTTAGTGGATTAACAGATCTGTCCTTGGGTTGAAGAAAATCCCCAATCATATGAGCAGGGGAGAGGTAAATATGACAGATTTCCTGTCTAATGTACTTTAGAGGAAAAATAAACACAGTCAGTTGGGTAAATACATTTAAAAGAGCAGATGGGTATTTGCTATCAAGTAAGAAGACAACCTCTCTTTTCATTATTATGGATTTTTGAGAAGATCTTCTAAGTCAAAGGACTAAACTGGAGAGTAGTAGGAGTAATTGTTACCCCCTGAAGGCTTAAAATCATGGGTCTGCTACTTGGGATTCAGCAAATGCCCTCTAAATTTGTTTGAGAAAAAATGTATCTGAATATTCATCATTAATGTGAGATAAACAGCCATCTACACAGAATGCTGCCTTACAACTCTATTCTTATTCTTGTTATTACAGCATATACAACATTGATACTTCATATAGCATTATAGAAAATTAATGACATCAGGGTATTTGAAAACACTGATCATAAATGATTTCTACTTTGAATGTTTCAGTAATACCTACATATATCAAATTGAGCAGGACAAAACCTTCAAATATATTAGCAACCTGAAGTATTAACGAAGTTGGTAAATAACACATGCTATCAATAAACTAAAGCAACAATTTTAAAAGTAAGTTTAGATTGTTGGTTTCTTATACCCCATCCATGTCCTGACACACACTTCAGAAACAACTTGGATGGTTCCAAGGAACAACTCAGTGTACAAATTTTAGAAATTTGCCAGGTGTGCTGCAGTACAGTACTCAGAAGGAAGAATTCCCAGATCATCTTTGTCATCCTCAACCTTGTGCATTTTCTTTCCTTTGAGTGTGGGTTGAACCTGTGACTAACAAAAGTTATCATTTTTATGAATATATGACATTAAGTGTGGCATGGTATTTGCTCAAATTAAGGTTCCAAATGAGTTAACCTTAATATTTCCAACCCTTATCCTAACTTAATTAAGTATAATTCTAAAAAGAATAGATACAGAATGTGAGAGGAGTTTAACAGGAAGTAAATTTTCTATAATTGGCTTTGATGATAGCGAGTACCACATATCAAAGAATGCAAGAAAACTTTATCAGTTATGAGCAGTAAACAGGATGACACAGGGCAAGAGGGAGAACATCATTTCCATAAGCTCAATAAGCCAGCATTCTGAATGAATGTAGAAAAAGAAAAGTATATTCAGTTTAGTCAAAACATTTAACTAGCCATAGTTTCTCAGCAAAGAACCAAGCAAACACCTCTGGTCATACTCAATACCAACTCTTTAAACTAAGTAATAGCAATCCACATATTACCATCACATTGTATATTTATTCATATTCAAATAATTTTTTAATATTTAATCTAAGTTTTTGACAGGTAGGTTGGGTAATAATGTAGTTTATTACATAATATACAGGTTAGGTTACTCAATGCTAAGGAAGCATTTAAATGGATCTAGTCTTTTGAATTTATAATTTATTTTATATCCATTTTTATCTATTTTTGACACTTTCATGCATATATAGAATTATTTTAGTCTCCCTACTTTATCTAGTCCCCTCATTCTCTTGCTGATGCCATTCTTTCCAGCAACCTTTCCACCCGTATCCCTCACCCCTGTGTGTCTGAGAGAGAGACCTGAACCATACAGCTAAATCAATTTAGAACTGGAAAAATTATATTCAGTGATGTAATCCTGACCCAGACAAAAAGCTACCACATGTTCTTGTACTTCAAACTGTATAATAAGTATAGCAGAAGACATTTTACCAAGCATGGGAATGATGTGTGAGGAGGTTCAGACATGATTGTTAAAAAACTTAACAAGGATTCATATTTTAGATAGTCATAAACACTCAGAGAATAAGCATGAGAGTAAATTTAGTATCTGGTTATTGAGCAGCTAGACTACGCACGTAAGCACAAAGAAACAAAACGAAACAGAAAAGAAGAAAAAAACCCAAGACTTTTTTGTCAAGGTTTTGAGTGAGGGTTTCTGGATATTAAAATAGAGGCTTTACTTTACTCTGTACATACAGACATCTCTTTTCCCTTTTGGTCATTTCGTTTTGTGATTCTTTGTATTATTATTTTTTTTTTACAATTTGTTCATTGTATATCCTGATTGAAGCCCCCTCCTACCACTGTTCGCAGTCCCACCCTCCCTCCTTCTTCCCCCCTTATTCCCTGCGAAGGTCCAACAGAGAATGATGCATCAACCAAGGACCATGCATGGAGAGGACATAGAACCCCTGCTCAGATGTAGCCCATGGGCAGCTCAGTCTTCATGTGGGTTCCTGAGTAAGAGGATCAGGGGCTGCCCCTGTCATGAACTCAGTTGTCTGTTATTTGATCACTTGCTCCTGGTGATGGGGTCTTGCCAGGCCACAGAGGAAGAGGATCCATGTAGTCCTGATGAGACTTGATAAGCTATGGGCAGATGGCAGAGGAGGGGAACTCCCCGTCTCATTTTGTGATTCTTTTTTTTTAACTTTTTTTTATTTTTTATTAATTACACTTTATTCATTTTGTATCCCCCCATAAGCCCCTCCCTCCTCCCCTCCCGATCCCACCCTCCCTCCCCTTTCTGCATGCATGCCTCTCCCCAAGTCCACTGATAGGGGAGGTTCTCCTCTCCTTTCTGATCTTAGTCTATCAGTTCTCATCAAAAGTGGCTGCATTGTCCTCTTCTGTGGCCAGGTAAGGCTGCTCCCCCCTCAGGGGGAGGTGATCAACAAGCAGGCCAATCAGATTATGTCAGAAGCAGTCCCTCTTCCCATTACGAGGTAACCCACTTGCACATTGACTTGCCATGGGCTACATCTGTGCAGGGGCTCTAGGTTATCTCCATGAATAGTCCTTGGTTGGAGTATGAGTCTCTGGGAAGTTCCCTGTGTTCAAATTTTCTTGTTCTGTTGCTCTCCTTGTGGAGTTCCTGTCCTCTCTAGCTCTTACTATTTCCCACTTTTTACATAAAATTCCATTCATTCTGCCCGACAGTTGGCCATCAGGCTCAGCATCTGCTTTGATAGTCTGCAGGGCAGAGGCTTTCAGAGGCCCTCTGTGGTAGGTTCCTAGTTTGTTTCCTGTTTTCTTCTTCTGGCTTTCAGAGGCCCCCTGTAGCAGGTTCCTAGGTTGTTTCATGTTTTCTTCTTCTTCTGATGTCCATCCTCTTTGCCTTTGTGATTCTTAAGGGCTTCAATGTACAGAATTTAAAAATCTGAACTGCTAAAATCATCTGAGTACTTCTTGCCTTGATTAGGACATGATCAAATTATTACAGTCTCTGAGATCTCCTAATAATGTCTTTTATATTTGAGAAGCCAACAGGTTCTTAGTTTCAAAGATACTCAGGACATTACACATGGATAATCACCAAAGTGACTTTGCTTGATGTTCTCATTTGAATTCCCTTTTCTTCTCTACCTCCTAGGGTTCCTTATGGCCTCTGCCTTTAACATAATCACGGAAGACACTAGATCTTATTTTATCTATTGTCTAAAACAGTCTTCCCACTGTTCCTTACATATTGATTCTCACATTTAAAAAATTTGCCTTAAAAAAAGTCAATGTGTCGACCTTGATAATATTCTTGAATACTAAAAATAATTCTCTTGCCTCCATTTTATTTTTACTTGACTTTAATGGCTAAATATTAGGAAAATAAATCTTCCTGTGACATATTTTTCTTATATTTATATGTGTTTTACTTGCATTTATGTCTGTGCACCATGTGCATAGCTTGTGCATATGGAGAAAGGAAGATAGTGTCAAATTCAGTGTAATTGGAAATATGCACAGTTATGTGCCACCGTGTAGGTGCTGGGGACTGAGTCTTCTGAAAGAGGATCAAGTGTTCTTGATGTTGAGCCATTTCTCCACCCCTTAGTTATTTTTCTTAATATATCCTCATTGAATTATGTGAATTATATCCTCTCCACGCATTGTCCTTGGTTGGGGAGTCATTCTCTTCAGGGCCCTCTGGGGCTCAGCTTTTATGACTCTTTTGGTCTCCTTTTGGAGTTTCTGTTGCTTCCAAGCCTTTCTGTCTCCCCCTTTTTTCATAAGATTCCCTGCTCAAAGTTTGGTTATGAGTTTCAGCCTCTGCTTCGATATCTGGCTGGGTAGAGTCTTTCAGATGTCCTCTTAGGCTCCTGTCCTGTTCCCTGTATAAAACCCCCCAGGTTCAGATGTAGTCCATAGACTCAGTATCCAAGTTGGGTTCCTAAGTAAGGGGAACAGGGACTTTCTCTGGCATGAACCCAGTGGCAGGCTCTCTGATCACTGCTGAGAGGGGTGCAACCTTGCCAGGCCACAGAGGAAGAAGATGTAACCAGTCCAGATGAGTCTTGATAAGCTAGGGTCAGAGGAAAGGGGAGGAGTTTGTTCACTTTCTGTGTGGACTCCCTCTTTACTCACCATGGGTGAAGATGCCAACTCCTGAAGTAAGGTTTACCTTTACTTCCTTGTAATATTTCACTAATATAGGTAATAAGTTTTTTTCAGAACACTTGCATAGCAAATGTGTTTTAGATAAAGAATTAACATAAACTTTTTCTTGCATCTATTTCTCCTCTTTTCACTAATAAAATGTCCTTCTGGCAATCATCCCCTTTAAACATACCTATGGTTTACCATGCATGTGTATTCCAATAACAAAGCTGTGTTAAGCTCCAATAAAAAAAAATCCCTTTGTGTCCCTAGTAGGGGGAGCAGGAGCTGTCTTTGGCATGAAGTCAGTGGCTGGCTCTTTGATCACCTCCCCCTGGAGGCTGCAGTCTTGCCAGGCCACAGACTAAGCCAATGCAGCCAGTCCTGATGATACTTCATAGGATAAGGTCAAATAGATAGGAGGAAGACCTCCTCTATTATGGGACTAGGGGATAGGCATAGGGGGAGAAGAGGGAGGGAAGGTGAGATTGGGAGAAGAGGGTGGGGGCTGCACCAGGGAGACGAAGTGAATAAACTGTAATAAATAAATTAAAATAAAGTACTTAAAGGAATCTCGTTTTGAATATCTGTATGCTATGTATATTCCAATCTAAGTACTGCATGCCAACCTAAATATTATATATATGTATATATGTACACACACACACACACATATCTGAAGTGTTAACTGTTTGGTCATTCCTTCTATCTGTGTAATCCTAGTAATCCATTCCCTTTTCTCATTCTGGAGCATTAGTTAATTAATAATCAACTTTTCTCTAGGAGTTTTTTTAAACTAGGTATCATTAATAGAATGGATTCTGTTTCAACTATTATATAAAGAATTGGAAGCATGAATTTCTTTTGAATAATGTGTGATTATTTTAGTTAAAATATGTTCAAACAATTATCCAAGAATAATCTGGCACGAGAGGAGAAACATATACATATCTATGTATGTAAATATAGATATTAATTTGAGAAACACAGTAGCTATATGCAGACAGAAAATATTGTAGCAGAGTGGAAAGAATCAGTGTGAATATACCTAAGAAATTATGTAAATAACTTTATGCTGACAAAATAGTACAGTCAAGAAGACCTTATAACTTTAAGGGAAGAGAGAAAATAAGCATGCAAATAAAATTCAGGTTATTTGATTAAAATATTTTATATAAACTGGTACCTTCTATCAGTTTGCCTATAATAAATTTGAAAAGATGTAAATGGCTTCACATTTTTTGCATCTTTCTACAAAGATGTGACGTTAAAGAACTGATCATGAAAACCAAAGCTAGATATTTGAAAGAAAGGTTTTTAAAAGATTATTTGGCATGATGTTACATGCAATTTAGAAACAATAACAAGTTCTAATAAAGAAAGAAAAGACCAGTTGTCTGCAGTTTCAATAACGTGTTCTCAGAAGAAAAGGGAAATAGCAGGGGTAAATAACAACAAAGACCTTTGAAAATGCCAGATTTATACTATTTTATATGTACTGTAAAATTACACACAGATACATACACAGGCTTACACACAAATGCACAAATATACACGCATATATACACATGTATACACACATACAGACATACACACACACACACAACTCATATACACATGAAAATGAACTATTTAACAAAAGCTCCGTTGATAGGCATGGGAATATGCCTTTCAAGTTGTTGGTCAGGGCAGTCTGAGAGACCTCCAAGAAAAAATACATTATTGATGGTTTCCCTAGTGCCTTTCCGGCAGAGATGAGACAACACTAGCCGAAAAGAACCAAATGGAAACTGGAAGAATTGATCTGTGTCTAGTATGTAAGCCTCCTCTCTGAAGACTAGTTCTCACAGCATCGGAGGGCAGTACTGGGTCTTCTCTGACTCCTACTCAGTGGAATCAAACAAGCATCCTAAGGCTTCAGTAGCCACAGTTTTAAACCACTCCCACTGTTTGATTTTCCATCAAGGAATGGAATGTACTTTCAAACTGTGAACCAAGATGAATCCTTCTCTTAAAAAAGCAGATGACAAAATTGAAAATTTTAAAAATATTGAATTAAAAATGGTGGCAATAAATAAACAAACTACAGGGTTAGGTAATTAATTTTTTACAGCAAAAAACAACTAGAAAATACATTTCCTGGATTAAATTGATCCAGTGTCATAAAGTGTACGTTTTTTTTTTTTAAGGAAAGAATGTGTCTTACAAAGTATGTAAGGGTATAAGACATTTGCAATACACAGGCAATGGCAGCCATGGTTAAAGCATAAGTTCATAGAGTGACTCCATTATATTCTTCACAGAATTTCTCCTCAGTTTCTGTAGGGGCTGCACCACTTTACATTTCTACCAACAGTGTGAAAGTGCCCTTCTTTCACTACAGTCTTCAAAATCCTTCCCTTCCTGTTAACAGTTATCGAGAAATATATTAGGGTGCTTAAAATGTGTATTTCTCCAACTATTAGTGATACTGAGAACCATTTAAAATATCTCTTGCCTATTTTCTTTCTTTTTCTTTACTTTTTATTTTTTAAAGAAATGCCTGGTAAACATGATTTTGTTTTTCTTTAAATTAATTAATCTTTTTTATTAATTACAGTTTATTCACTTTGTATCCCAGCTGTAGCCCTTTCCTCAACCCCCCCCAACTCCACCCTCCCTCCCTCATCTTTTCCCATGTCCTTCCCCAAGTCCACTGTTAGGTGAGGTCTTCCTCTCCTTCCCTCTGACAGTAGCCTATCAGTTCTCATCAGTACTGACTGCATTGTCTTCCTCTGTGGCCTGGTAAGGCTGCTCCTCACTCAGTGGGAGTTGAGCAAAGAGCCAGCCACTGAGTTCATGTCAGAGACAGTCCCTGTTGTCATTACTAGGGAACCCACTTGGACACTTAATTGCCATGGGCTACATCTGTGCAGGGGTTCTAGGTTATCTCCATGCATGATCCTTGGTGAGAGTATCAGTCTCAGAAAAGACACCTGTGTCCAGATTTTTTGATTCTGATGCTATCCTTGTTGAGTTCCTGTCTCCTCCAGGTCTTTCTATCTCCCTCTTCTTTTATATGATTCCCTGCACTCTGCCCAAAGTTTGGCTACAAGTCTCAGCATCTGCTTTGATACCCTGCTGGATAGAGTCCTTCAGAGGCCCTCTGTGGTAGGCTTCTGTCCTGTTCCCTGTTTTTTCCCTCTTTGTCCATCCCTTTTGCCTTTCTGAGTGAGGATTGATCATTTTACCCAGGGTCAGAATCTAAAATATCCAAACTCAAAGAAGCGCAGTGTGGAATGGTACTTGCCAGGGCCTGATCAATGGGAAATGATGTGCTTAAATCAAGTATTATACATTCTATATAAAAAGATAAATAGGTTCTGGAATTTCAAAGGATAGCAGTGTGAGTATCATTGGTAATGTTATAATGTGTGTTCAGCACTTGCTAAGAGACTGGATTTTAAGTATTCTCATGGAAAAATGTAAATGGAACTAACAAATATATAAGGTTGTAGCTATCCTTTTGCAGTATAAACATAAATGTATTTATATTATATCAAAACATCATATTATGTATACTAAGAATATATTATATTGCATATTTGATATTGCATATTACATAAGAGCGTTATTGCTCTTAGAAATGAAACAGCATTTGTGGGAACACAGTGTAACAGATTCCAACATTGTTAACTATCTTGTTTGATTTTTAGTGCTTTTATTTATAAAATTACTGTATGTTCATCTCTGTGTCAGACTATTAAGCAACCTACTAGTATATGCATATTAACAAACTCTTTTATTCACTTTCTAAGTCGTCCTCATATCCTCATTATTCTATAGGAGCCATTGTTGTCAAAGAAAACCATTGATTTCAATTTACAGGTTTGACAGGCCTACATTCAAACCAGTAATATCCTGTTAGGCATCAGGTAGCTGGGCCTGCTTTCTTAGAATCATGACCCTACTCACTCCAAGTCATCCCCTTCTGAAGGTTAGGTCCTATTTGTTGGTTCTGTATTCCTAAGCCTTAAATTTCAGTAATTGTAAATGTTTTGCTTTGCTACTTCAAACCTTATAACTGTATGACAATACTTAATTTACATGGATATAATATCATTTACATTCAGTAATTTATATTGCAAAAACATTATGCTATTTGTTTTGGATGTGCATGTAGGGACACATATCCAGAATGGATTAGTGAATTAGCGGTTGTGAATCTCACCTTTTATGATGCAACTAAAAATAATGTAAAGATCAGAAAGGCAATAGACATATTTATGTGATTATATATTGCCTATATAAGTGTTTATGCATTTTATTAATTTTTCCCATTAAAAACATATTTTAAAGGAATAAGAATTACTCAGAAAACAGGCTACCAGGTCAAAGTTTTGACATCTAGGAATAGAAGAACCTCTTGCTTGGGCTTAATAGTTGTTTTCAGTGTTTTGAGTTTTATGTTAACAAAAACAAAAATCTAAATAAAACAGAAATGGATGTGAAAATCATGAAATGTTTGTGATAGATAATTTGGATTGTTAAATTGACTGAATCTAAACTCAAAAAAAAA
The DNA here is from genome assembly GCF_907164565.1 of Psammomys obesus. Lineage (NCBI taxonomy): Eukaryota > Metazoa > Chordata > Mammalia > Rodentia > Muridae > Psammomys > Psammomys obesus. Next base: position 27,968,874 of record NW_026596079.1, on the reverse strand, counting down.
AAGAAAGGAAAAAAACATATCCAAAGTTGAATCTGTAAGGATATTTTCTAGAAGAATTTGCTGTGTGGAAAGTCCCTCCCTCATGTGGTCGTTGGCCCAGACTTAAGGAAGCACAGAGGGAAAAGAGAAGTTTTATATTTGCCTGTAGCCTGCCTTCCCTGTCTCCTAGATGGTGTGTTAAACTAGACGCTGCTACTCATCTTTGCTTTCAGAAGAATGCAGCTTCTTTGACCTTCTACCATTGACTTAATACATGTGGATCTCCAGGCATCCTCCTTGCCTGCCTCACCAGAGTAGGACTGCTAAAGCATCCAGCTTCATGAAACAAGAGGGTATGAGGTTTTCATCTCTTCTAGAGGGCAAATAGTTGAAATAGATAATCTGAATTGTGGAAGCCAATCTATTGAGTTAGTTTAGGAATATATATTCTATCAGTTCTATTCTTCTAGAGTGCACCAAATAACACAGTATTTTAAGTTTGTACAATGACTTACATATAAGTGGATATTAGCCATATACCATAGGATAAATATACTAAATTCTATAGTCCTAAAGAAGCTAAACAAGGAGGACTCTAGGGAAGATGCTTAATCGTCATTCTGAAGGGCAAACAGGATAGCATCAGAAGTGGGAGAAGACAGGGAACAGGACAGGAGCTTACCACAGAGGGCCTCTGAAAGACTATCTAGCAGGGTATCAAAGCAGATGCTGAGCCTCATAGCCAAACTTTGGGAAGAATGCAGGGAATTATATGAAAGAAGGGGGAAATAGAAAGACCTGGAGGGGACAGGACTTCCACAAGGAGAGTAACAGAACCAAATATTCTGGACCCAGGCATGCCTGCAGAGACCGATGAATCAATCAAGGAGCATGTCGGGAGTGGACTGAGACCCCCTGCTCAGATAGATGTAGCCCATGGACAGCTCAGTCTCCATGGAGGTTCCCTAGTAAGGGAAGCTGGGAAAGTCTCTGACATGAACTCAGTTGCCTGCTCTTTGATCACCTCCACCTGAGTAGGTGGCCTTTCTAGGACACAGAGAAGGAGGATCCAGACAATCTTGATGAGACTTGATTGGCTAGGGCCAGATAGTAGGGGAGGAGGACCTCACCTTTTAGTGGACTAGGGAAGGGACATGTGGGAGGGAGAAGGAAGGTAGGTGGCAGCAGGAGGAGATGAGAGAGGGGGCTACAACCTGGATACAATGTAAATAAATTGTAATAAATAATAATAATATAATAATATTTATACACTTGAAAAAGTGGTATTCCTTCTGAAGCATGGATAGTGAATAGGTTTATTTCTCGGTGTAGCATTTTGCAGAAGAGTGGGATCTTTTACAGGTGATAGTAAACAAGAAGAGAAATTTGTTGCCCTCTTAGGAGGAGATTGTAGGACCTTGCCACTTTCTTCATTTCTTTCTAGTTTACAAGGATGAAGTATGTGGTTTGGTCCACTAGTGACTCCCAAAAGTTGTCCTATATCTTCATAAACCTCAGGAAACAAAGGAACATGGGCTAGAATATTCAAACACTGAGGGGAAAGAAAACAATTTGCTATTGCAAGAATTTTATTAAGGAGACATACATATTTGGGAATACAACTTTGCAAACTGATACTACTCAAAGCCAGGTATATTGTAACACTATATGATAGTTTTCATTCAACGGAAGTAAAAATGCAAATTCATATAACTTTCAGAGGAAGAAAATTAGAAACACTGACTAATGATTTCTAAAATAATCTTTTATTCTAATTATTTCTAGACAACACTACAAGGGAATAATATAGAGAAATAAGAGTTCCAATAAAAGTCTTGTAAAAAATTTTAAAATAATAAAGGTGTTTGTAGAAGAAAATTAGAAAACTCAGTATCCTACAAATAAAAGAATAGTGAAACAAACTGAATGTCATAACTGAGACCCATACACCATAGACAAATATCATATTTTATCCTATATGCAGACTCTGCATTAGAATGCACATGCAATATATATATGTACATATGTATATATATATATATATATATATACATGTATATATATATGTATATATATACACAATTATATGCAAAAATTCAAAATTGGGCTTCAGAAAAAGAAAGATGTAAATGGGAGATGAAAAAATGAAAACTATAATTACATGGATGAACAAAATCCTACATTGAAATGATTTTTTTATACTAACTAAAAATAGAACTTCAGATAATGATGGTTCAGGATATCATTTATTTTCATGAAACTAATTTGATAATGAGAACATTGAAGATGCATGAATATAATACTTGCCACACACATACCACCTCATAAAATGTAAAAAAAAAAAGAAAACATACCTAAAAATCACTGAAAGTGGTCATTTGTCATTTTGCTATTTAGGATTGTCGAATTATATTTTTACTATATTGTGCTTCCTTTAAACTTATGGCTCAGTGGACTTGGAAAGGGGCAGGGAGGAGATGAGGGAAGGGAGGGTTGGATTGGGAGGAAATGAGGGAGTGGGATACAGCTGGGATAAAGAGTTAATAAAATGTAACTAATAAAAAAATTTAAAAAAACTTATGGCTATATAAAATGTCTACATATATGCAATATTAATATTAAGATAAAAACAATAATAAATTTGTAAAATACATATGCACCTGAGTTGCTATTTAGTTGCTATTTAGAAATATAAATAAAATGTTAATATCAGTGGTTATAATTTATGTCATCTTTGAGAACCTCATGTTAATGTGTCACTGAATTCTCCTTTTACAGGTTGGCTTTCTCAGTCTTGTTTCTTATAAGGACAACAGAAACTACGAAATGTTTATATCTGATTTAGTCACATGTGGTAATGAAAAACACTATCCATATTTATAGCTACCACATATCTCCACCAAATAAGAGGTTTCATTATTGAAGCTAGAGAAAATGAATATTCATAGAACATAAACATATTTGAGTCAATGCCACAATTTTCATGCATTTACAAATCCCCACCTGCACTGGCAAGTCAATCACTCAAAAGGATGGATTGTGCTCTCGTTTGAAAAAACCGGGAATCTTAGAAGACATCTAATTTAGAAGACATTTTCTTTAGGTAGAGTTAAGATGCATTTTAATGTGTTGAATAATTTTTTTTGTCTTTCATGGATACAATATCATTTTATGATGGCAAATGCTTCCTTATAGAACTCTTAACAGTGACCTTGCTTGAGGAAATACTTTCTGTTCCTTGACTGTTTTTTTCAATATCATTTTGTGTTTTGTCCTACTAGATTTTCATATAATACAAGAACAAATTTGGGACTTTAGTTACTCCAACCATGTTAGATAGCTCACAACTGCCTGTAACTCTAGCTCTATGGGATCTAAGTACCCTCTATGCTACTTTTCCAAAAATCTCCAACACACACACACACATACACACACACACACACACACACACACACACACACACATAAAATATAAAAATAAATTTAAATAGGTACAGATTTGTTTTCATATTTAAATAGATCAATTTAAAAATTAAACTATATTATAATTTAAATATATATAATAAAGTCATAACACTTAAGAAAATATTTGGTGCATTATTAGATATACAGTTCTCATTTCTTTACAAGAAACAACTTCATAGAAAATAAAAGGTTTTATTTATGTTCATTGTTTGAGATGTGTCCCATTTTAACCAGTAAGTCATTACTGTAATTTATGCTGTTCACAGCTGGATAAGGCCATCCATGAGGACACTTCTCCCACAGCAGCTTGAATAGCAACTTTAGGAACTATGAGACCTAAACAGGCAGGAGACTTTCATGTCTGACAGCTTCCATGTCTCAGAAAACACTGAGTAAGGGAAGATAAGGATGTTAAGAGAGGGTAACCAAGAGTGTTGTGGAAATGGGTCTTGTAGCCATTACACAGCAATTGCATAAGCTCACTGCAGCTGTGGCTACCTGTAAATCCTATGAGGAAGCTTATCACCATTTCTTCAAGGGTAACAGAGGGGATTATACAGTCCCACCACTCACTGAGACAGTAAATGGGTTAAGGAAATTGAATGTGATTTTTTGCGGTTGTGTAAGAACTAATAAATCACTCACATTGCAGTCAATAACCCTTGCTCTTGCAACCAATTGTAATTAAACTCAGTCTGTCAAAGAAGAAGGTAAGCTTGTTTAGATTAAGAGGTCCAAGGTAAGAGAGAGGGAAATAGTGCAAAGAGTGTGCAAATTTTAAAAGAGGTACCTAGGAATAACGTTAAGTAGTGACTGAATGACAAAAATGACAAAAGTATTTCTACAAAAATACAAAAACTACCTAGATGTCCCTCAACTGAAGAATGGATAAGGAAACTGTGGTACATTTACACAATGGAATACTACTCGGCTATTAAAGAAAAGTAAATCATGAAAATTTCAGGCAAATAGATGGAACTAGAAACAATCAACCTAAGTGAAGTTACCTAGGCCCAGAAAGATATGCATGGTGTATACTCATTTATAAGTGGATATTAGCCATATAATACAGGATAACCGTACTACAATCTACAGACCTAAAAAAGCTAAATAACAAGAACATGGAGGACCTTAGGGAGGTTGCTTAATTATCATTCAGAAGGATAAATAGAATGGACACTGGAAGCTACTGAAGAGAGAGGACAGAGAGGAGCCTACCATAGATGTAGGATCCACCTAACAGGAGATTGAAGCAGATGCTGAGACTCAGAGCATAACTTTGGACAGAGCAGGGAGTCTTATGGAAGAGTTTGGGGATAGATGGACCCAGAAAGGACAAGGAGAATAACAGACCCAACAAATCTGGGCGCAGGAGGTCCTGCAGAGACTGAGGCACCAACCAAGGACCATACGTAGAGAGGACCTAGACCCCTGCTCAGACATAGCAGATAGACATTTCAGTCTCCATGTGGGTTCCCTAGTAAGGGAAGAAGGGATTGTGTCTGACATGGGCTCTGTTGCCTGCCTTTTGGTCACTTACTCCTTTGAAGGCCAGCCTTGCAGGCCACAGAAAAGATGATGCAAGCAGCTCTGTTGAGATTTGATAGGCTGGGGTCAGATGGAAGTGAGGAGGGATCCTTCTTTCTGAAGACCAGGGGAAGAACCTTGATGGAAAGAGGAAAAGAGAGTGAAACTGGAAAGTGATGAGGGAGGGTACTAAGATTGGGATGTAAAGTGAATAAATTAAACATAAATTTAAAAAGAAAACTTGAAAAAATACAATTATTTTTTCTCTTTTTTCTTTTTTTTATTAATAACAGTTTATTCAGTTTGTATCCCAGCTGTAGCCCCCTCCCTTTTCCCCTCCCAATCTCACCCTCCCTTCTTTTCCTCCCTTGCCCCTCATGCTGTCTACTGATAGCTGCAGGCCTCTTCCCCTTCATCTGACCCTAGCCTATCAGGTCTCATCAGGACTGGTTGCATTTGTGTTTATCTGTGGCCTGGTAAGGCTGTTCCCTCCTCAGGAGGAGATGCTCAAAGAGCCAGCCACTGAGTTCATATCAGAGACAGCCTCTGTTCCCCTTACTTTGTATCCCAGCTGTAGCCACATCTAGGGCTACAGCTAGGGGAGGTCATCCTCCCCTTCCATTTGACCCTAGTTTATCAGGTCACACAAGGACTGGCTGCAATATCCTCCTCTGTGGCCTAGCTAGGTTGTTCCTCCCATGGGGGGTAGGGAGGTCAAAGAGCTAGCCACTGAGTTTATGTCAGAGACAATCCCTGTTCTCCTTACTATGGTAACCCACTTGTATGTTAAACTACCAAGGGCTATGTCCGAGCAAGGATTCTAGGTTATATCCATGCATGGTCCTTGGTTGGAAAATCAGTCTCAGAAAAGACCCCTGTGCCCAGATATATTTGGTCCTTGTGGAGCTCCTGTCCTCTCCAGGTCTTACTAACTCCCCCTTCTTTTGTATGATTTCCTGCACTCTGCCCAAAGTTTGGTTATGATCCTCAGAATCTGCTTTGATACACTGCTAGGTAGAGCCTTTCAGAGACCCTCTATGGTAGGCTCCTGTCCTGTTTCTTGTTTTCGCCTACTTCCAATATGCATCCCATTTGTCTTTTGCAGGCAAATGGTGAGACCTAGAAATAATCAACTTGAGTGAGGTATCCCAGAAGCAGAAAGACACACAAAGTATATACTCACTTATAAGTGGATAGCAAACTTATAATGAGAGACCAGAAAATTAAAAATCAGCGGCTATTATTTTAAAGTTTAAGAGCCTGAATAAAGGCTAGCTAGGTGGACACATATCCAGTAATGGCCCAAGGGGAAAAACTAGCATTACTGCATTCTTCCCCCATCCACTAGAGATACAGTTGCTAGGAAACTGGCCCATCCCCCTAGGGAGGGACACCAGAGCATTAATGGTTTGGGAACCTTCCTATAGCCAATCAATTCAAAATGAAGCATCCCTTTTGCCTTTCTACCAATAGATGCTTATCAGGCAGAAATTACCCGTGCTTTGAGCATGCTGGGAAGGACCAGAATCTTTACATCACCCAACTAACCTGAGCATGGCTCTCAGTTGGCTCTCACTGCTTCGGCGGTGGCGGGTGTGAGTCCAAGCAGCAGCTTGTAATAATTTGTAATAAAAAGATCCGTCGAAATGGATTCCATAGTAATGCGAAGTGGGACTGCCTCTGACATAAACCGATTGGCCTGCTCTTTGATCACCTCCCACTGAGGGGGGAGCAGGCCACCGAAGATGACAATGCACCCACTCCTGATGAGATCTGATAGACTAAGATCAGAAGGAAGGAGAGGGGGACCTCCCCTATCAGTGGACTTGGAGAGGGGAAGGTGTGAAGAAGGGGAAGGGAAGGTGGGATTAGGAGGGGAGGAGGGAGAGGTTTTAGGGGGGATACAAAATGAATAAAGTGTAATTAACAAAGTTAAAAAAAAAGATTCTTATGTGTTTTGCAACAGACTCGACTCTGTAGTTGTCTTTTGGGATATCGTGATTCGGGCACAACAATAAGAAAGGATAAATATACTAAAATCTATACACTTAAGGAAGCTAAACAAGAAGGAGGACCATGAGTAAGATGAGAAAGATACAATTCTTAAAAAATCTTAACAATTAGAGTAAAACTTTGTACATAACAGGTTTGTGAACTCAGTGTTATATTGTGGGAGAACATGGCCTGTTTATTTTTGCCTTTCTCTAAGGTTAAGGATACTGTATATTTTCATTGTTTTAAGGCTTGCACTGCTTTCCTCTGAAGGGTGGCTCTATTTCTGTATGAAAGCAAGCAGGGCTTGGCATTTCTTTGGTTATGAAAGCATGATAAATAAAACGTTCATGGTGCTGGGATGGTATAAGAGACATTGGGTTATTTTGCCAGAATTTTTTAGCTTTTCTGTAATTATTGAAGGAGTTTATTACATGGAGTTGGATAGAATGAAAAGAAATAACGAAAACTCAGAAACCAGCTACTTATTTGCTGAGGATGGCACAAGCCTTTGTATCCAGTAGCTGTTATCACTCATGACTTACATTAACAAAATTTTTACTTCCTCCTTTATCAATATTTTTTTTTACTCTTAAGAATTTCATACACATATAAAATGACTAATGACTAAGTTTATCAAATATATATATATATATTCTTAGCCTAAATGGCAAACTAATTTTAAAGCTATGATATCAAGGTGCTCTGTGTGTCTTTTGATTATTCCAATAATTGGGTGAAAGTGCATTGTTTTATATATTAGCAACAGAGATTCCTTGGTAGGAGAGAGTCTATGAAGAAATTATGACATTTATCTAAGCTTATATTGCTGATTGTGACTGGACATGAACAGTTTTAAGGCTTATTTTTATAAAATGTAAAAGTATTAATAGTTTCTAACATCTAATCTTTTTTTCTTTTTTTAATTTTTATTTAACTTTTATTAATTACACTTTATTCATTTTGTATCGCCCCATAAGTCCCTTCCTCCTCCCCTCCCGGTCTCACCCTCCCCCCCCTTTCTGCATGCATGCCCCTCCCCAAGTCCACAAATAGTGGAGGTCCTCCTCTCCTTCTTTCTGATCTTAGTCTATCAGTTCTGATCAGAAATGGCTGCATTGTCAGGGTTCTAGGTTATTTCCATGAATAGTCCTTGGTTGGAGTATGAGTCTTTGGGAAGTTCTCTGTGTTCAAATTGTCTTGTCTTGTTCTGTTGCTCTCCTTGTGGAGTTCCTGTCCTCTCCAGCTCTTACTATTTCCCACTTCTTACATAAAATTCCATTCACTCTGCCCATCAGCTGGCCATCAGGCTCAGCATCTGCTTTGATAGTCTGCAGGGCAGAAGCTTTCAGAAGCCCTCTGTGGTAGGTTCCTAGTTTGTTTCCTGTTTTCTTCTTCTGGCTTTCAGAGGCCCTCTGTAGCAGGTTCCTAGGTTGTTTCCTGTTTTCTTTTTCTTCTGATGTTCGTCCTCTTTGCCTTTCAGGATGGGGATTGAACATTTTAGTTAGGGTCCTCTCTTTTGCTTAGTTTGTTTAGATGTATAGATTTTAGTGGGTTTATTCTATGTTGTATGTTTATATGAGTGAGTATATACCGTGTGTGTCTTTTTGCTTCTGGGACAACTCACACAGGATGATCCTTTCCAGGTCCCACCATTTACCTGCAAATTTCATGATTTCCTTATTTTTCATTGCTGAGTAATACTCCATTGTATAGATGTACCACAGTTTCTGCATCCATTCTTCAGTTGAGGGGCATCCGGGTTGTTTCCAGCTTCTGGCTATTACAAATAAAGCTGCTACAAAAATGGTTGAGCAAATGTCCTTTTTGTGTACTTGAGCCTTTTTTGGATATATGCCTAGGAGTGATCGATTTGACTTACCAAAGCTGAATCAGGACCAGGTAAATCAATTAAATAGTCCTATATCCCCCAAAGAAAAAGAAGCGGTCATCAAAAGTCTCCCATCCAAAAAAAGCACAGGACCAGATGGCTTCAGCTCAGAATTCTACCAGACCTTCAAAGAAGAGCAAACTCCAATTCTCTTCAAACTATTCCACAAAATAGAAACAGAAGGAACGTTACCAAACTCATTCTATGAAGCCACAGTCACCTTGGTACCTAAACCTCACAAAGACTCAACAAAGGAAGAGAATTTCAGGCCAATCCCCCTTATGAACATGGATGCAATAATACTTAACAAAATACTTGCAAACCGAATATAAGAACACATCAAAGATATTATCCACTTTGACCAAGTAGGCTTCATCCCAGGTATGCAGGGATGGTTCAATATACAGAAATCCATCCTCTGCTACACCATATTAACAAACTGAAAGAAAAAAACACATGATAATCTCCCTAGATGCTGAAAAAGCATTTGACAAAATTCAACATCCATTCATGTTTAAAGTACTGGAAAGATCAGGGATACAAGGCACATATCTAAACATAGTAAAGGCGATATACAGCAAAGCCTATAGCCAACATCAAACTGAACGGAGAGAAACTTAAAGCAATCCAACTGAAATCAGGGACAAGACAAGGCTGCCCACTCTCTCCATATCTCTTCAACATAGTGCTGGAAGTCCTTGCTAGAGCAATAAGACAGTTGAAGGAGATCAAGGGGATACAGATGGGAAAGGAAAAAGTCAAATTATCACTATTTGCAGATGATATGATAGTATACCTGAGTGACCCCAAAAACTCTACCAGGGAATTCCTACAGCTGATAAACACCTTCAGCAAAGTGGCCAGATACAAAATTAACTCAAAAAAATCAGTAGCACTCCTGTATACAAAAGACAAAAGGGCTGAGAAAGAAATTAGAGAAACAACACCCTTCACAATAGCCACAAATGACATAAAGTACCTTGGTGTAACCCTAACCAAGCAAGTCAAAGACTTGTATAAAAAAAATTTCAAGTCTCTGAAGAAAGAATTAGAAGAAGATATGAGAAGATGGAAAGATCTCCCATGCTCATGGCTTGGCAGGATTAACATAGTAAAAATGGCCATCTTACCAAAAGCAATCAACAGATTTAATGCGATTTCCATCAAATTGCCAACACAATTCTTTACAGACCTGGAAAGAAAAATTCTCAACTTCATATGGAATAACAGGAAACCAAGAATTGCCAAAACAATCCTCTACAATAAAAGATCTTCTGGAGGTATCTCCATCCCTGATCTCAATCTGTACTATAGAGCAACAGTTATAAAAACTGCATGGTACTGGCATAGAAACGGAATGGGGAATCAATGGAACTGAACAGAAGACCCAGAAATAAACTTGCAAACCGAATACACTTATGGACACCTGATTTTTGACAAAGATGCCAAAACCATACAATGGAAAAAAGATAGCATCTTCAACAAATGGTGCTGGTCCAACTGGATGTCTACATGTAGAAAAATGAAAACAGATCCATACTCATCACCCTGCACAAAACTGAAGTCCAAATGGATCAAAGACCTCAACATAAAACCAGACACATTAAATCGGCTAGAAAAAAAAAAGTGGAGAATACCCTAGAACTCATTGGTACAGGAGAAAACTTCCTGAACAGAACACCAACAGAACAGGCTCTAAGAGCAACAATCAATAAATGGGACCTCATGAAACTGAAAAGCTTCTGTAAAGCAAAGGACACTGTCATCAAAACAAAGCGACTGCCTACAGATTGGGAAAGAATCTTCACCAACCCTTTATCTGACAGTGGACTCATATCCAGTATATATAAAGAACTAAAGAAGCTGAAAAGCACCAACCAAGTAATCCACTTAAAAAATGGGGAACAGAGCTAAAGAGAGAATTCTCTGTAGAGGAATATCGAATGGTAGAGAAGCACTTAAAGAAATGCTCAACCTCATTAGCCATTAGGGAAATGCAAATCAAAACAACCCTGAGATTTCACCTCACACCCATCAGAATGGCCAAGATCAAAAACTCAAGTGACAACACATGCTGGAGAGGTTGTGGAGAAAGGGGGACCCTTCTCCACTTCTGGTGGGAATGTAAACTTGTACAACCACTCTGGAAATCAATCTGGTGCTTTTTCAGACAACTAGGAATAGCGCTTCCTCAAGATCCAGCCATACCACTTCTAACATCTAATCTTAAAGACTTTTTCTTGATTCCATTTAAGTGAATGAATGCATGAATCTTCATTGGTAGACTACTTAAATTCTATAAATGAACTTATATTGAATTTAACAAAATGAATAGTTATTTTAAGACTAGAGACATAGTATCCATTTATACCATACTCTTAATTCAGACTCAACAAATTTACTTTAAGTTATAGCTATTTTGTTTATGAATAAACAATAAATATCTGCCTAAAATCATATAATGAGTTTTGGTGTATTTCTGTGTTATTATGTAGATCATGCCACAGCTCTTAGAGATACCTTCTCTATTATTTCAGTTTTAAGTCTCTATTTTGATCCACATTACACTATGGCCTTGTTTAAGCATGAAATGTCTAGCTCAGGTTTATGCTTTGACCATTTCTTCAGGCAGTGGTGTTGACAATTAGGAGGACGTGATAACCTTAGGAGTTGGAGCTTATCTTCTTGAATTAGACATCTAGGTAGAAGTCTTTGAAAGTTCTATCTGCTTATTCCAGCTTAGCTACCTCTGTGTCCTGGCTCAGCTGCAGCCTCATGTTATTGCTACCAGTCTGTAAGACTGTCTCTGCTGTAATAGAATTCAGACTTCTAAAACCTTTGTCCCAAAAAAATCCCCCCTCCCCTAAGCTGTTTTAATTACTTATTTTATTACATCAATTTATATGTATTATTTACTTTTCAAATGAACTTGTTATTATTAATGGAGTTGTACAAGGAGTTTCTATTTAAATAATTAACTACTAAAAATGCCTATGGTGTTCAATAATGAAAGCTCTTAATTGAAGATAATGCCCAGAATCAAAGAAGCCAAAAACTATGTGCCAAAATCTCAGTAAACATTATCATTAAAAAGCCTTCGTACCATAAGCTATTCACATTAATAACGTATAAATATAACATATTTATAACAGGTAGCATAGTCCAAAACATAGATGCCTTATTAATAGGTTTAATTAAAAGAAACAAAATTTACAAATAAAATAGAATAGTTATGTCAGAATGTTGGAAAACATATTTCTCTTATGAGCAGAGGGCTACAATAATGAACACTGTGATGAACCCTGAGCAGGCCTGCCCTCATAATGCTGTGTAATTACTTTTCACCCTTTTTATCATCAGTGGACCTTGAAAACATTGATCAAAGACAATGACAATCACAAAGTACTTAGAATGCAACACACTGTTAAATTTCTTCAATCTCTGAAATAATTATCACATGGGTAAGCAAAAATGATGATTCCACCACCTATACTTGCCTTCTTCAAATGATTTTCCTGCCAACAGAAAGGGGATTAAAGAAATTTGACATGAATGAGCTGTATATGAATAACAATGTTAAAAAATATGTCTCAGACACTTGCCTTAGTAATAAAAATATGCCATGTACCTCCCACATTCATGCGCAACAAAATTCAGTGACTCCACTGGCAAATGCACTACTAGAATAAAGAATACAGAATTTAACAGTTGAGTTGTCAAGGTTGTTGAGGAAACTGATACATGTTTGTTAAGAAGGAGATGCTCAGACACATAGCCAAACTTTGGGCAGAGTGCAGACAATCTTATGGAAGAAAAGGACATAGAGAGACCTGGAGGGGGCTAGAGCTCCACAAGAGCAAAGAGCCAAAACACCTGCTATCAAACAGGCCCTCATAGACTGATACTCCAAACAAGGACCATGCATGGAGAGGACCAAGACATCCTGTTTAGAGGAAGCCATAAGCTGCTAAATTTCCAAGTGTTCCCTAGTAAGTGGAGCAGGAGCTGTCTTTGACATGAACTCAGTGGCAGGCTCTTTGATCACCTTCGCCTGGGAGTTGCAGTCTAGCCAGGCCACAGAAGAAGATGATTCAGCCAGCCCTGATGAGACCTGATAGGCTAGGATCAGATAGATGGGGAAGACTACTCCTGTATCAGTGGACTAGAAGAGGAGCATAGGGTGAGAAGAGGGAGGGAGGGTGGGAATGGGAGGAGATGAGGGAGAAGGATACAGCCAGATTCAAAGTGAATAAATTGTAATAAATAAATAAAAGTAAAGAGAGTCAGTCCTTAACAGCTAAGCCATGTTTTTGTTTGTTTTGAGTAAGAAAAACACAATCACTTTCTGGGGATAATAGATAAAGGACTGTAAAAGTTTTTGATTTTGCTCTATAATATATTAACCATACAGCCTCCTTAGACGATATTAATATAGTCATCATTTGATAACTTTTTTAAAAGGCTGGAATCCTGCTAAGTATTAGACTCTGGCTAAAACATGAATGCTATACATCAGCAGTTCCTTAATAGACTCCCTGCCATATCTTTGTGATCTGTCTTGTTTCATATTGCTTAGTGGATAATCAAATACATTTCACACAGCTCCCAATAACAATCAATCACTCTGATTTCTGACTGAGAAAGAATGATATTCAATTTCAATTAGGGAAAGAAGGAATTGAGAAGAATTCAATGACCTGAGCTAGTGTTACCTAGTGTTACAAGTGAATGCATGTTTCACTCCTTTCTTTGCTGGGAGGAAAAATTGTGAGATCAGATGATTCCTGAGAGCCCGTAGAGCCTGTGATGCTTCTGGCAGTTTTCTGTCCATCAGCACTCCTTTCCTGAGTGCTATGCTTTGACTGTCTTCATTGCTCATTCTACTCTATAACCACCACCCTTCTCCTCCAAAGAGAAAAACTACACAAGTGTAAGAGCTTCATTCCGGATCTAAGGGCTTCTTTCAATCAATCTAAATCAATAAAGTTGGTACTAACACTATGTTTTCAAGGTGCGATTGTGAAATTGGTTTCTTTATTGGTAAAACAGTAAACAAGAACTTCATTGTCTGTGATAAAGTAAAGTGCTGGTAATAAAGTTGGGTTGGTTTACTACCATATTTTAAAAGAATCAACAGTAGTAAGTTCAGGGGTGATTCCAGTGAAAGGAGATACACAGAGTAGGTAATCACTCCAAGCATTGACAGAAAGGTACTTAAACTGCCTGGGGGCATGACTCACCTTTTGTTGAATTTTTGTTTAAAAATGACATGCAATATATTTTGAGCATAATTTCTACCTTCCCCAAGCTCCTCCCCAATCTTCACTACTTCCTTACCAACCTAACTACATTCTCTTTCTCGCTTTCTAAAAAAAGAAAATCAACAACTACAACAAAAACACATCAAAACAAAGAAACACAAGGGAAAATCAATAAAACAAACAAACAAAATACCACACAAAGAAACTCGGAGTACTTTTGAGTCAAACACTTCTGGGCGTGGGAGCATAGTTGATAGATCAGCTTTTCAAATGATCCAGTCTCCAAGTGAGGAAACAAAAGACTCATATTAACCAAATTAGTTCTGGATACACTATGGCATTCAGAAGGCCTTCCTTGCTGCGTTTATTACCTGGAAAGAGAAGACAGATATTTCTGTAAAAGGTAGCTCATGATTTTATCATATGTGTTTAGCAAATGTGAAGCACCAAACTTTCACTGTTCCGAAGACTCCTGGTAACAGAGATGTCGTAGCAAATGTGAAACATCCTGAGAATTTCCATACAGTACTGGAACAAACTTAACTTAGCCCAGGGTCTGGCATCTTCCTTCTCTTGATCCTCCTGAACAGTCATTTACAGACCTCTAAAAACAAAACAAAACAAAACAAAACCCGATATGGGTGTCTTAAAAACTGCTTTGTTCATTCAAGACTGTCCACAGAATTAATATTTGACTTAATGTTATATGGTCTCAGCTTGAATATTGTTCAAAATAGAAAATGTTGTCACTGATTTAAGTAAGATATCTCAGCATAAAATTTCAGAACTGCAGTAATGTATGAATATGTGCTAGTAGAGATGGAAAGCACATAACAGAATTAATATTGACCCTAACTTGTGCATGTATATGTAACACAAGGCAAGAGCAATAAGTTTTAGTACTGAAGTACTCTCTAGTCACAAAAAGTATGATATTCTGAGAGAGTATTTTAAATATCATTAGTGTGTTTATGAGCATGCTCATAAACAGAAGACAACTTTGTGGAGTAATTTCTGCCCTTCTACCTTTACATGGGTTCAGGATATCAAACACAGGATGTATTCAGTTTGTTAAACTTGAATGGCAAACTCTCTTATCAACTGAGTCATCCGAGAATTCTAGTCCTCAAAGCTACTATTAACATGGTACTGGAAAAAAAAAACAAAACATGGTACTGGAGGGCTGTTTGATGTTTGTGTGCAGTTGTAGAGTATAGTATATAATAAAAATGAAGGAACCAATCCTGAGATTTCAACTTACACCCATAAAAATGACTAAGATCAAAACCTCAAGAAATAACACATGCTGGAGAGGTTGTGGAGAAAGGGGAACCCTTCTCCATTGCTGCTGGGAATATAAACTTGTACATCCACTTCGGAAATCAATCTGACACTTTCTCAGAAAGGAATAGTGCTACCTCAAGATCCAGCTATACCACTCCTAGGCATATATCCAAAAGATGCATATATCCAAAAGTACCCAACAAGGACATTTGCTCAACCATGTTCATAGCAGCTGTATTTGTAATATCCAGAACCTGGAAACTACCCAGATGTCCCTCAACTGATGAATGGATATGAAAATTGTGGTACATTTACACAATGGAATATTATTCAGCAATTAAAAACAAGAAAATCATGAAATTTGCAGGCAAATGGTGGGAATTAGAAAAGCTCATCCTTAAGTGAAGTATTCCAGAAGCCGAAAGACACACATGGTATATACTCACTCAGAAGGGGATAGCCATATAATATAAAATAAACATACTAAAACCTATACTGATAAAGAAACTAAACAACAAGAAAGATCTTAGGGAAGATGCTCAATCCTCATTAAAAAGGACAAATGCAAGCAATGTTGGAAGCAGGAGAGAACAGGGAACAGGACAGGAGCCTACCACAGAGGGCCTCTGAAAGACATTACTGATGGAGGTATAATAGCAGAGATATTGAAGCAGAGGCTGAGACTCAGCCAAACTTTGGTCAGAGTTCAGGCAGTCTTATAAAAAGAGCCATGAAAACTGAGCCCTGAGGGCCTTGAAAAGAATGAGAATGATACCCCAACAAAGGACAATGCATGGAGAGGACCTAATATCCTGGCTCAGATGTAGCACATAGGCTAGTCTCCAACTGGAGTCCCTAGTAAGAGCAGCAGGGATTTTCTCTGGCATGAACTCAGTGGCTAGCTCTCTGATCACCTCCCCCTGGAGGGTGCAGCATTACCAGGACACAGAGGAAAACAACACAACCAGTTCTGATGAGACCTGATAGGCTAGGGTCAATTAGAAGGGGAGGAGGATCTCCTTTATCAGTGGACTAGAGGAGGGGCATGGGGGGATTAGAGGGATAGAGGGTGGGATTGGGAAAAGAGGAGGGAGGGGGTCACAGCCAGGATACAAATTGAATAAATTATAATAAATGATAATAATAAAAATGAAGGAACCTACATAGAAAAGAATTAAGAAAGAGGACACAGGAGTAGGTCAGCGAGAATTTCTTACATGAAACTGGAGTTGTATTACCCTGACTATCTCATTTGGAGATCTATAGAATGATAAAGAGATTTGTGTTGTACTACAAAGAAAACTGGCTGTTAGTGTTTGACAAGGTTAACACTGTCCATTCTCTATGTGCTGGTCTTGAAAGGAAATGATGCTCTCATAGAGCTTAGTTATAGAGCACTGATGTTGACAAAGATAGGTATTGGCAAGTAGACAATATAAGCAAAGTGGTGATAAAGGGAATAAAACACAAGTTATATGAGAGCTTTTCTGAAAGAAATTTGTGGATCTGTCTATCAGGACTTTGTATTTTCCATAAAGGTAAGAGGCAGAACATAATAAATTCTTGTTTCCTTGTTTGGTCAGATGAGTTGATATTCACTATTTCCCTGCCTCCTTGGATCAATAAAGTTACTTATAGTTACTTTCTGTTAAGTATTTTTTTATCCATTAAGTTTATTATTTCTAGAGATTCCATCATAGACATCCCAGAAATATGTATTTTAGTTGATTTTAGATCTTGTCAACTCCACTCCTTATAAATCTGATACTTAGCCACATCTGTTTATGCTTTAGAGTTTCTAATGCTGTCATTAAATACTGATCAAAAATAATTTGGGAAGGACACAATTTATTTTGCTTATATTTCCACATTGCCATTAATCATAGAAGAAAGCCAGGGTAGGAAGTTGAACATAACAACTGATGTAGAGGCCATGAAGGCATACTACTTACAGGTTTGTTCCTAATGACTTGTTCAGCCTTCTTCCTTATAGAAACTAGGATCACCATCCCATTGCTGGCATCACCAGTAGTGGCTGGGTTCTCCTACAACAATCGCTAATGGAGAAAATGCCTCACAGGCTTGCCTATATCCCAATCTTTTTAGTTTCTTTTTTTAAATAATAAATAAAAAAGAAAGAATTCATTGTTGTTGTTGTTACTTCAATTTATTCAATTTGTTTCCTGGTTGTAGCCCACTTTTTCATTTCTTAACAATCCTACCCTCTCTCCCTTTCCCCTTTCCATGCCCCTCCCCTAGTCCACTGATAGGGGAGGTCCTCTTCCCCTACTATCTGACCCTAGCCTATCAAGTCTTATCTGGCATGAACTTAGATGCCTGCTCTTTGATCTCCCCCCCCCCCAGGAAGGTGGCTTTACTAGGCCACAGAGAAAGGATCCAGACAGTCCTATATCCCAATCTTATGGACTCAGTTTATCAATTGAGATTCCTTCATCTCAGATGACTGTAGCTTTTGTTACATTTACATAAAACTAGCCAACACACCATATATCAAACTTAATTTCCAAATTAAGAAAATAAAAAGCTATGGTTCTGTCTAGCATGTTCTAACTATTCCATGTAAGCTGAAAATGCACTAATCCTTCCTCTAGAACATATAGTAATATGTCTCTAGAAATACATAGCCTTTATTATTACATAAATATCACAATATAGATTTAGCAACACTATCATTTGTTTCAATACATTATATGATAAAAAAGTAACAGGAAATTAAACATAAATATACACTTTATGTGTGCATATATGCACAAACACATATTTAAATGTATTAAAAACAGGCATGACAATTAAAATCTCTTTTCATTTTATTTTTTTAAATCAAAATTTTAATACAATTCTGATAACAGTTTACCCTTCTCACCTTCTCCCAGATCCTTCCTACCTCCTTTCCCATCCAAAGACACACACTTTCTTATTTTTTCTCATCATAAAACAAACTACAATCTAAAGTAAATAAAATAAAATAAAACACACTATAATAGGACAAAACAAACAAACAAAATTAACCAAACAGATAGTGTATGATGTTTTTTGTCTGTCTCTGACTTTGTTACCCTAGATGATATTTGTAGTTACCTTCCTTTAAAACCTCTTTTAGTTCACTCTACCCTCAGCATGCAATTCCCAGAGTCTTAATTCTATATGTAGAGTGGTGATTGACACCTTCATTTTTAAGGACTCTGGACCATTTATTTTACTGACTGAATTTAGTTGTTATCATTTCCTGATAACCTTAATCTTAAAATGTAGCTTAACATTAACATCTTAAAAGATATCCACTCTAGATATTATTTTAATTATATGGACTTATTTATTCACTTTACATTCCAATCACTCTACATATTCATGTAACCCTCCTTAGTGGAGTATTATTCAAACTCCCTTCTGGTAATCTGGGTTCATCACCATATTAAAACTAACTCATTTCTTGGGCTGTTGACTCAGCAGGAGCCTAAGTTGATCAATAGGAAATCTTTACTTTCAGTTTAGTAGAATAATGTGCCTCCTGGGAGAAGCAAGTTTCCACATTATAACCACAACTTCTAGACCAGCAAAGGACAAGGTCACTGAAACAGCAAAGCAAAATTTCTGTTAGTGTTTTACTAGGGTAATGGTAAAATTTACCATTCCCATTTGCATGCCTTATTCCATGATTCTCGGCAGTATGATAAATAGTACCATGTATTGAATGCTGAATAACAGGCTATAGCCTCTGGAAATCTCTGTTCTAGTCTCCCCATTGGTGCTATAACTACAATTTTAAAGAGCTATTACACTATTATGTCAAACTAGCTGTTTCAGAATTATGGTAAATGTGGTAAGACCAGCAAACTCCGTGAGTATACGTCCATCATTACATTTCAACTCTGACATGAAATTTTGTTTGGAAGTAGTTTTATACAGAGTACCCTGAGGATAGTGAAGGCATTCTGCAAGTCCATTTATTGTACCTTGGAAAAAACATTATATGCATGAAAGACAAATGTATGCCCAATATAAATATTAGAATAAGAACAAGGTGCTTCTTTTTCTGTGATGCTAGAAGTAACTCAATATAATCAATCTATTCAAGGGAGCTTGCTGGCACTGCAAAAACGATGTTTTAGACAAAGCTGTACTGGATATTACTAATATAACAGCATTCATAGCTAGGGCAATATTGACAAATGAAGTCTATATTGTTAGCTTATGCATGACTTCCATCCCTGACACAATAGACATTATATTCATGGGCTAGTGAGTATCAATGGTGATGGCTGTGAAAAGATGTTAACACTTAATTTTAGGATGTGACTTCCTATCATAATTGTGAAAGTCTTTCTCTACTAAGGCCACTTTTTGGTAAACATTTATGCAGGACACAAGTACCTTTGCATTTTTTTTTCACTTGGTCAGGTCTGTCAACATTGATCATCTGTAACTATTTTTATCAACAATTTTCCAATTATACATCTTCCAACTCTCTGACCATACAGCCAAAACATTGGCTTTGTCCCATAATTTAGAATCCAATCACACACCTGGCTACTTTTCTCTCTAGAAAAATATAAAATCATGAGTTTTCCTGGCCACTGAGAATATTTCTGCTCAACAGTGTTCTCTAGTGTTGTCCCAGAACGGATTAGTGATACTGCAACTACTTTTTTTTTTTTTTGTGAGAGGCTGTCCCTACATAGCATGCATGACCCCAGTCTTTTCTTTTTCAGTCTACTAGCCAAAAGGCACATTACAGTAGACACTGTACCAAAGAAAGAATCATAGGTATTTGAGAAAACTGATAATACTCATATTTTTCCACAGTACTTACTAGTTTCTTCATGACATGCTTGGTCTCAGCTGTTTAACTATGTGAGCTACAAAGGTAAACTTAGAATATCTCCTTACCACACCCATATTCCCAAATTCAGCCCAGTCTGTACTTACATTGATTTCACTATTATTGCAAACTGTTCAAATTCATCACCACATATATCCCAGTCATAGCAGTCTATGAACTAAAAAAGGCAAGAAATGTTTTAGTATTGAGCATTTCCTCCTGGGTCACACGGAATCCCTCACTTCTCAGGGAATATTAGGCATAAATCTCCATACAGGACTGCAGGGAAAGACAGGTGGTAAGTGTGGATACAGAGCACCACCAGCAATGCCTTTCTTAACATTGTGTCCATAAAGAATCATTTATATTTCTATGGACAGAGTAGTATTACTCACTTCAACTTCAGTGGAGAAAGCCTAACTACTTGGTTGGGGATGCAGCTGCAACAAAGTGTAGAAGACAAATTTAACCCACCTGAACCTGAAAATTCAATGTATGAAGTTTCATCAATTCCTCCCACACATTTCTTTGCCAAGTTACCAGACCCCAGTCTTTTATAACCACTTTGAACTTCAGTTGCAAATATCCTTCAAGGTAAAAATTCAAACTATATCTCAAGTCAGCCAATTATACAATGACATTTGGTTTTAGGTAACTTGAGCCCAGTGCCTGCCGGAAAGAAGATTCTCTCTCAGGACAGACTTAGATGCCTTAAGATTATTTATGTATATCTGGAGAGGGGAAATAACTTCTCTGATCTTATTTTCCTCTTTGTTACTTTATTCAGAGATGCCAGAAGCCAGCAGCCTTCATTGTTTTATTCCATAGTTTTCCAGAAATGTTTAGAAGTTTTATAAAAAGAGTCACAGAATTACTTGCCCCTCAAAACTGGCAGTCCAGTTGTATTTATCTTGTGTAGGTTTTTGAACAATTCACAGCATGAGTTATTGGTGTTCTTAAAACACCAGGAGATCTTCTCAAACTTAGTAGGCTTGAAGAGCCAGCATGTGGTTTCACTGAGCCCATAGAGAAATACTTACAATCCTTTTTCTTCTAGTGCCACTACCTGTATTAGACAGATGTCTGCAGAAGAACTGATTTTTATATAATGTGTGTACATTTATATTTACACGTATAAGCATATTATAAAAGAGCATTTACTGAATGGAACTGAAGCATGAGTTTTTGGTAGTCCAACACTGTTTGGGATGTACCAGAGAGGTTGAGAACCTGATCATTATAGTAGATCAAGCTCGGTTCTTCTGCATCCCATTCTGGCATTCACAGCTGGTAAATGTGATAAATATTAGAGCATCACTAGTCTTTAGTCCACAATGTAAACCCAATAATATGGAATCTTATGGCAGATGAAAACACATATATACAGTTACCAGCAAGAAGTAAATGGAGGCTGGCAGGTTTCTTCTTGGAACTCTTTATATCTGGACCATACACATAAAGTGCAATCCATTCACGGGGAGGGTCTTCTGACTTCCGCTAATCATTTCTGGAACAATTATCATATATTGACCCATAAATGTGTCATTGAGTTTGTCTCAGGTCATGCCATTTGACAATGAAGATTAAGGATTATAAGCCTTTTATTGGCTTCCCAGGAGATTGCTAGCCCACTTTTGATCCTTAGCAATTGGTAGAATTTTCTAAGCTGGAAGTTTGGTGTAGAGTGGCAATTAATAAGACTGAGGAGTAGGAGGAGGATTGCTGTAGATTGGTTGTTCAGTGGCTACTGAGATAAATTAAAGAGGAGCTGGACATACTTGCTGAATTACTGTTACACAATAGGGGAAGGGGAATGGCAGCTAACATAATGGGTTGTACATTTCAGCAAGGTATATAAAAAGCATGTTGAAATTTTCTTTTTGTTTTTGAGATATTATTATTATTATTATTATTATTAATTCACTTTGTATCCCAGTTGTAGCTCTCTCTCACATCTCCTCATGGTCTCACCCTCCCTCCCTCTTCCTCTACTATCTCTCTTTCCTAGTCCACAGATAGGGGAAGTCCTCCTCCCCTACTGTCTAACTCTAACCTATCAGATCCCATAAGCACTGCTTGGATCTCCTTCCTCTGTGGGCTGACTAGGTCACCCCAACAAGAAGAAGTAATCAAGGAGCAGGCAACCTAGTTCATGTCAGAGACTGAATATTGATCATCTTACCCAGGGTCCTCCTCCTAGCTCGCCTTCTTTAGGTGTTCATATTTTTGCAGGT
Organism: Psammomys obesus; assembly: GCF_907164565.1. NCBI lineage: Eukaryota > Metazoa > Chordata > Mammalia > Rodentia > Muridae > Psammomys > Psammomys obesus. Next base: position 27,946,402 of record NW_026596079.1, on the reverse strand, counting down.
TTATCCTATATTATATGTCTAGGACACTGTCGTCAGAACAAAATGACAGCCTTCAGACTGAGAAAGGATCTTCACAAACCATATATCTGACAGAGGGCTAATATCCAGAATATATAAAGAACTGAAGAAGTTAAACACTGAACAAACCAAGTGATCCAATTAAAAATGGGGTACTGAGCTAAACAGTGAATTCTCTGTAGGGGAATATTGAACAGCAGAGAAACACTTAAAGAAATGCTCAATGTCCTTAGTCATCAGGGAATTGCAAATCAAAACAACCCTGAGATTTCACTTTAAACCCATCAGAATGGCTAAGATCAAAAACTCAAGTGACAATACATGCTGGAGAGGTTGTGGAGAAAGGGTAACCCTTCTCATTGCTTGTGGGAATGTAAACTTTTACAACCACTTCAGAAATCAATTTGGTGCTTTCTCAGACAATTAAGAATAGCGCTTTCTCAAGATCCAGCTATACCACTCCTAGGCATATATCCAAAATTTACTCAAGTACACAACAAGGACATTTGCTCAACCATGTTCATAAAAGTTTATTTGTAAACAGCCAGAACCTGGAAACAACCCAGATGTCCCTCAGCTGAGGAATGGATACAGAAATAGTGGTACGTTTATACAATGTAATACTACTCAGCAATTAAAAACAAGGAAATCATGAAATTTGCAGGCAAATGGTGGGAACTAGAAAAGATCAACCTGGGTGAGGTATCCCAGGAGCAGAAAGACACACGGTATATGCTCACTTATAAGTGGATACTAGACATATAGTGTAGGATAAACCTACACAAATAAATTTTTTCTAATCATTATTATTCTAATATTTGTGAATTAAAAATAATTTATGTGAAAGGTATGGCACACAGCAATTTTTTTAGGTATTTTTATGCCAAGGAAATTATTTTTAAATAATTTATTTATATTCTGAGATTGTAATGTAATTATATCTTTATACCTTTCCTTCCTCTAAACTCTTCCAAATACCTCTTTTCACTCTTTCTTAAATTCATGGTCTCTTTTTTCTTTAATTGTTGTATACACACATATTCATACAAATTATTTTATCATTTTCTCTTCCCCTACTCTTTTTTTAATTTTTATTTTTTATTAATTACAGTTTATTCGATTTGTATCCCCCCATAAGCCTCTCCCTTCTTCCCTCCCAGCCCCATCCTCCCTCCCCCTTCTTCTTGCTTGCCCCTCCCAAGTCCACTGATAGGGGAGGTCCTCCTCTCCTTCCTTCTAATCTTAGTCTATCAGATCCCATCAGGAATGGCTGCATTGTCATCTTCTGTGGCCTGGTAGGGCTGCTCTCCCCTCAGGGGGAGGTGATCAAAGAACAGGCCTATCAGATTATGTCAGACCCAGTCCCTCTTCCCATTACTATGGAACCTACTTGGTACATCTACACAATGGAGTATTACTCTGCAATGAAAAATAAGGAAATCATGAAATTTGCAGGTAAATGGTGGGACTTGGAAAGGATCATCCTGAGTGAGCTGTTCCAGAAACAGAAAGACACACACGGTATATACTCACTCATATAGACATATAACATAGGATAAACCTACTAAAACCATGAACATCTAAAGAAACTAATCAAGAGAGCAGACCCTGACTAAAACACTCAATTCCCATCCTGAAAGGCAAAGAGGATAGACATCAGAAGAAGAAGAAAACAGAAAACAACCTAGGAACCTGCCACAGAGGGCCTCTGAAAGGCTCTGCCCTACATACTATCAAAGCAGACATTGAGACTTAAGGCCAACTGATGGGCAAAGTGCATGGAATTTTAAGTAAGAAGTGGGAAATAGTAAGATCTGAGGAGGACAGGAACCGCACAAGGAGAGCAACAGAACCAGAAAATTTGAACAAAGGGGTCTCCCAGTGACTCATATTCCAACCAAGGAACATGCATGGAGATAACCTAGAACCCCTGCACAGATGTAGTCCATGACAGTGTGGTATCTTCCCCTACTCTTTAATGCTTAATAAATATAAGATAAAATTAGTTCTATCTTAACATTTTCCCTGATGCCTATGTTAGTGTGATAAACAATAATTTCTGTAATTTGAAAATAGTACTTGAAATGTAAAAAGTTTCTTATTCAGAGCTGAGAAAGGGACATGTTCTTAGTTCTGTGAGAGTGAAAATGCTTCTTAAAACATACTTCCTTGCTTAATATCCACACAGTACGGAAATGTCCCAATAAACTTATAGTTAGCATAATCTTAAAAACAGAAACAGATATACTTTTTTTGTTTGTTTTTTCTCTGCATGTTTTTGTTTTAATTTGCTTTCTGATACTGGGTATAAAATCAAGTCTCTGGTCACGTTATCCAAGATCTACCATAGAGCTGAAGACTTTATCTTTTCATATGTTTTATTTTAAGACAAGGTTTTAATAAGTTGCCAGAATGGCCTCTAACTCAGTATGTAAGACACACTAAACTACTATCATTTTCATGTTTTTTCCCAGAGCACTGGAGCTCCAGGCATGCATGGGCCACACTGCATTTTAAATTTAAATAAGACCATCATGCAATTCAGTTTTATATGGCACTACTTCTCAAAAACTACATTAACAAAGTTGCACTCCATTAATGAGTTTAATATCTGCATTAAATCTCTCTCATTAAAACAATGAATAATTACAATAGATCTTTATGATTTTATTATATTTTTATATTAATGATAAAATACAATGTGATTTGGGTTTAAAACAATATTAAGAATATTCAATTTTATTTATATTAAAATTTTATTCTTCAGCTGAGGGGCATCTAGATTGTTTCCAGCTTCTGGCTATTACAAATAAAGCTGCTACAAACATGGTTAAACAAATGTCCTTATTGTGTACTTGAGCCTCTTTTGGATATATGCCTAGGAGTGGTATGGCTGGATCTTGAAGAAGCACTACTCCTAGTTGTCTGAGAAAGCTCCAGATTGATTTCCTGAGTGGTTGTACAAGTTTACATTCCCATCAGCAGTGGAGAAGGGTTCGCCTTTCTCCACAACCTCTCCAGCATGTGTTGTCCCTTGAGTTTTTCATCTTGGCCATTCTGATGGGTGTAAACTGAAATCTCAGGGTCGTTTTGATTTGCATTTCCCTGATGGCTAATGAGATTGAGCATTTCTTTAAGTGTTTCTCTGCCATCCGATATTCTCCCTCAAGTGAAGAATGGATACAGAAATTGTGGTACATCTACACAATGGAATATTACTCAGCAATGAAAAATAAGAACATTATGAAATTTTCAGGTAAATGGTGAGAACTAGAAAGGATCATCCTGAGTGAGCTATCCCAGAAACAGAAAGACACATACGGTATATACTCACTTATATAGACATATAATATAGGATAAACCTACTAAAATCTGTACATCTAATGAAACTAATCAAGAGGGAGGATGCTTACTAAAATGCTCAATCCCCATCCCGAAAGACAAAGAGGATGGACATCAGAAGAAGAAGAAAACAGGAAACAAGTTAAGAACCTGCCACAGAGGACCTCTGAAAGGCTCTGCCCTGCAGACTATCAAAACAGATGCTGAGACTTATGGCCAACTCTTGGGTAGAGTGCATGGAATCTTATGAAAGAAGTGGGAAATAGTAACATCTGGAGAGGACAGGAACTCCATAAGGAAAGCAACAGAACCAGAAAATTTGAACACAGGGGTCTTTCCAGAGACTCATACTTCAACCAAATACCAGGCATGAAGATAACCTAGAACCCCTGCACAGATGTAGCCCATGGCAGTTCAGTGTCCAAATGGGTTCCATAGTAATGGGAAGAGGGACTGCCTCTGACACAAACTGATTGACCTACTCTTTGATCACCTCCCCCTGAGGGGGTAGCAGCCTTACTAGGTCACATAAGATGTCAATGCAGCCACTGCTGATGAGATCTGATAGACTAGAATCAGAAGGAAGGAGAGGAGGACCTCCTCTATCAGTGGACTTGGGGAAGGGCATGCATGAAAAAGGGGGAGAGAAGGTGGGAATAGGAGGGGAGGAGGGTGGGGGTTATGGGGGATACAAAGTGAATAAAATGTAATTAATAAAAGTTAAAAATATTTATCTTTAAGCCTGATATTTATTCCTTAAATTATTCTATCTTTTTTGGTAGTTTTATACATATCTGCAATTACTGTGGTTTTATTCTCTCTCCCCTACTCACTGTTAATTCTCCTTATCTATCTATGACTCATTTATCCTCTGACCTTTTTATCAGCAGTCATTAAAAATAATTAGGACCTTAGGAAGAGATGGGACATCACAGGTCTTCTTTTCTATGGTATAAAGATGAGACCCCAATCTTAGGCAAGAATTCACAGTTGTTTTATGTTCTTGCTGGCATCATAGCATACAGGTGTCATATCGGAGTGGCTGCATATCGTGACGTTATTTCCCATCCTCTAGCTTTTAAATTCTTCTAAATTGTGTTATATAGGTACTGTAACTTAAATATATGATTATAACATTATTGGCTCAGACTTTATTACATTTCTGAATTTTAAAAATTTAGTCATTGGTTATTCAAGTGTCTATACAATGTATTTAATTCAAGGCTTCCATTTATCTCATGACACACCTCCAGGCTCCCTTGTGTCTCTCCTAAGTTCATCTCAGATCCTTTTTCTCTTTCTCATCTCCCTTCTCATATTTCTTTTATTTTCATTCTCCTACTTTGTTATACGAATTCCTATTAGTACTGTCTGTATGGTCATGTGTATGGGGACATCCATTGCTACTGAAGGAGCTTGAACACCCTACTGGCACCTATATTTTTGAAGACAACTAACCTACCACCAGAGACGACCCTTGATGAAACTGACTTTTCCTCAGGCGTTGCTTGACAGTATCTCTGGGCTAGGTTCTCATGAGCTCTTCCTCAATCCATACTGTAATGTTTATTAAGCTCAATTGAATCTATATATTTATTTATTTATTTATTTATTTATTTATTTATTTATTTATTTATTACAATTTGTTCACGTTGTATCTGGCTATAGCCCCCCCATCATCTCCTCCCAGTCTCACCCACCCTCTCTTTTTACCTTCTGTGTTCCTACCTTATTCCACTGATAGGGGGTACCTCTTCCCCTTCTATCTGACCCTAGCCTATCAGGTCTCATCCAGGCTGGCTGCATCATCTTCCTCTGTGGCCTGGCAAGGCTGTATCCTACCTCTCCCTCCCCTCACTGGGAGGTGATCAAAGAGCCAGCCACTGAGTTCATGTCAGAGACAACTCTTGCTTCCCTTACTAGGGAACCTACTTGGAAACTGAACAGCCTATGGGCTTCCTCTGAGCATGGGGTCTAGGTCCGCTCTATGCATGGTCTTTGGTTGGAGTATAGGTCTCTGCAGGACACCCTGGGCCCAGTTTTTGTTTGTTTGTTTGTTTGTTTGTTTGTTTTTTAATTTTGTTAGTATCCTTGTGGAGTTCCTCTTCCCTCTAGGTCTTTCTATCTCCTTCCATAAGGTTCCCTACACTCTGCCCAAAGTTTGGCTATGATTCTCATTATCTCCTTCGATGTCCTGGTGGGTAGAGTCTTTCAGAGGCACCTTGTGGAAAGCTCCTGACTTGTTTCTTATCTTCTCCTACATCTGATCTCTATTCTGTTTGCCCTTCGGAATGATTTCAGCCTCTTCCCTATGGTCCTCCTTGTTGTTTAACTTCTTAAAACTATGGATTTTAGTATATTTATCCTATATTATATGGTTAGCATCAACTTATATTTGAGTATATACCATATGCATCTTTCTCTTTCTGGGTTAACTCACTCAAGATGATCTTTGCTAATTCCCACCATTTGCCTGCAAATTTCATGATTTCCTTGTTGTTAATTGCTGAATAGTATTCCATTGTGTAAATGTACCACAATTTCTGTATCCATTCTTCAGTTGAGGGACATGTAGATTTGTAGATCTTGTGAAAGCAGTCACAGCTGTTGTGAATTTATGAGACTGATTCTTTAACATGAAAATACTATTTTTTAGTAGTCACCACCAATCTCCAGCACTTTCTGTCTTCTCTAAACAGTGAAAGGATAAAAATTAGTGTTTGTGGGTATATTAATTTGTGAAAGTTATGGACTAATAAGGAAGAGGTGGAGGTGAAGTTCACTATAAATAAAAATAAAGATATTTGAAAAGAACATAGGTAAACTTTATATGTGTGTGTTTGTGTATGTATGTATGTGTGTGTATGTTAGATAGATGATAGATAGATAACAGGTTGGTAGAGGATAGTGATATAATACTTAGATGACAGATAGACAGATAGAAAGAAAGAAAGAAAGAAAGAAAGAAAGAAAGAAAGAAAGAAAGAAAGAAAGAAAGAAAGAAAGAAAGATGATATACTTTCATATGTGTAGTTTAACTGGAGTTATCCTCTGTGGTATTCCTCTCAAAAACATAAGGCATCAAATAAGATCATGATCTTTCTTAGGGTTGATGACCAGTAGGATTCCCAAGACCATGTGATAAGCAATTCAACCCATTGCCATACTTCTTGTTTCCCACAATACCTGTATATGAATATTTTTATTGATTAACACACCACAAACATTTTCTAGTGAGATTTAAAGCCTACTCCATTGTAGGAAACCCAAAGCTTCTTAAACTTTCACAGTATCAAAATGCATACTAAATATTTCTACACCTAGAATAGTGTAGCATTCACCCATCATCAAAGAAATTATTTTTTTGCAGTAAGTTTTGGTAAACAGAATGGCATACAATTATCCATTTGTATAATATGTTATTGAGGATACCACTCTTGAAGAAATGCTGTAGTTTCTCAGTAAAATTATCTTACATAATTATTCGTGTTTGAAAATGTTCCCATCTTTGTAAATGTTCTTTAAAGTTGCATCTACTCAAAGTGCATGAGATGCGTTCCCCATACACTCAGGAATGAGCATGTGACTCCTGGCTGATGGTGCTATGCAGGGGGAAAATGTGGATCTTCACAGTGTGCAGCCTTGATGGAGGAAGTACATCAGCAGGGATGGACTTTGAGAGGTTATATCAACTATGCTTGTTATTTACTTTTTGTTTCCTGTGTATATAGTTAATGCGTGAGCTTTCAATTTTCTCCTCCTGCCACCATGCCTGCTACTTGCTGCCATGCCCCACTATGTGCTGATGGACTCTTACTCCTTTGGAACTAGAAACCAAAATAAATGCTTCTGTCTATTAAAAAAAAAAAAGTTGCATCTAATCATGTTCCAGTTTACTTAGAAATATTACAGTAGATTAATGTAGCTCTTTTACATAATTTTAAACACGAAGACAAATTTATATGGCCTCTGATGGAACCCTACAGACCTCAAATTTTTCTTCCAGGATTACAAAAAAATGTGAAATGTTATATTAATTGATTATAATGGTAGCATAAATTTTATTATGATTGTGCATAACCCTTAAAGATTCTTTATAATATTATATAAACACCATTATACACTTTTCTAAAAAGACATTTGTCAAGGATTCAGAATATTATTTGAAAATCAAGTACATTCTCTCATTTTAAACATGAGTCCATTGTTCACAATCTCAGAAATGAATCTTTAAAAGAAACATATGTTCAACATTTCTTTTTTTAGAAAAACGACAGTTAAATGTCTGAAAACGGGAAGAGTAGATCAAAGTGGGAGGAAAATAGAGATGGATGTACTCAGTTGTTAAATAAGAGGCTCAGTCAGAAAACTTATTTGAAAAGCTCTCAAGGATAGAAAGTGTAAAGCAGAGTTAATTAAAATGAATGTGAGCAATGCTGCCTAATTGTGACCATTTTCCTCTCGCACCTACTGGATCTCACTTTAATCCTCACAGTCTAAATATAAAATAATGGTCAGCCTTAGCAATTACTTTCGCAAAGCTAATCCATCAATGACATTTAAAGAAAGTGGAGGATCAAGAGAGGATTTTGTTTTCGTAAAATAGAGATTGCTTCTTTACTGCTTAACCTTAAGCATAAATTGGACATTGAACCAACTAGTTTTCTAGGAGGGAGATGAGTTTTCATATTCCTTCAGTTACCTAGGATACCAGGCCACTGGTACACTGAGACACTTGCATAATTGTTCTAAGTACATTATACCAGGTCACTCATGAGGCGGATAAAACAAAAATCATTTAGTCATGTAATAGTCTGATAAAATGAAGTTTGCAAAATTATGCTTTGATTTTCTTTTTAATCTCAAGGTACTGAGAAACAGAAAATCTTCCCTTCTTCAATATAAACCATTTTTTTAGATAAACCACTGCTGTACAATATACACAAATATTACTTATTTGTAGTTTTTCAATTTAATTCTATGAACACACAATCATTGCAAATTTATACATTGCAGAGGATTATGATGATGATGAAAAACCTATTTGCTGCATTTTTTATTTTAAAATCAACAGTGAATGCTATTTATCATCAATTAATTCATTTAACTGCTTTACAGTATGATCTCAGCTCTCCTCTCCACCCAGTCCCACCCTCAAACTCCCTTTTCCATTCCTTTCTTTGCCTTTTCATTGATGGCAATACACCTGGAAATCAAGTCGAAGCAGGATATGTCTAGTATATTAATATTATGAAGAAAATGTAATAATGGCCTAAAATTTTATCTGAAAAAATTAATATTTCAAGACATTGTCATTTTGCCAAAAATTCTGTTTTCTTATTAATTTTCCTCATGTTCCTCAGTCATACCTACTCCAGTTCATCCACATAGTGATTGTGCATTGCATCTCCCACATATGTTGACGTTTCTAAAACTCCACTATATAACCAATCCATGATACAAGCATTTTTTTAGCTAATCCAATAATCTCTTAACACTTATTACAACTTCTGATGACCTAGGATGCATTTTTGTAGCTATCAAAATGACTTGTTAAAAAATAATGTAGACCAAAACACTGCTTTAAAAAATCTCAGTGCTTTCTTATTAGCTGGTAGAAGTTCAGACTTATTTTATTGACGTAAGTATCCTATTCAGTCTTCCTTTGGCTGTCCCTCTAGATGTGACTTTCTGGAGTCTCTGTCACATCCATCAGCCTCTCTGACTGACTGGCAGTTTGCATATAGTAAAATTTCATCAGCAATCAAAACATATTTAATGTCACATATCTACCATTAGATTTTCTTCCAGGCATTTCACAGCTGGGTTCGATTAGAATTATATGATTCTTTATTAAAATGTATCCCCAAACTCTGATAAAAATCAGTACACAGTAATCTCATAGCTCCTATAAGAGAAATTAGATTCAAGCTTATCTAACTATAATGCTACAATTACAAGATTTTCCAAATCATCTCAAAGGTGACTAGGGTCTGCTTCTAAGTTCACGTGGCTCCTGGCAGGGATCAGCTCTAAGCACACTGTTTGACTGCCTGTTGACTTATTCTGGTGACAGTTTCACGGAGGTTTTCTTGCCATAAGAGTTGGTGTCATAGTTACTTTCCTATTGCTGTAATAAGACACCATGACGAAAACAACTTACAAAATAAATGTTTATTGTGGTTCATAGTTCCAGAGATTTAGAGCCAATGACCATTGTAGTAGAGAACATGGCATCTAGAAGGTAGACATGATGTTGGAGCAGTATAACTGAGAGTTTACATTCTGATTCACAGGCATGAGGCAGAGACAGCTAATTGAGAATGGCTTGCTATTTTGAAACCCCAAGCCCTCCCTGCACTGACATACCTTTTTCAATAATAACACACTTTCTAATGCTCCCCTATCAGTCCCCTAGGGAACAAATATTAAAATATGTCAGTTTATGGAGGTTTTGTCAACCAAACCACCACAATTTGCTTTATCACACCACACCAACCATGGGTACAATACAGTCCTCTAGAAATCTGAAAGCCAAAGCCAATCAGAAAAATGAAGAACAGTAATATGTATTATATTTTTATTTGAGGGACATATTTCACTTACTTTGTTGTTTCTAACCTTATCCTATATATTCTCCTATAAAAATACATTATTAGATATATTAAACAAGCGGTATTATTACTCCATCTCTCTGTTTTCCTTTGCAATAGATTCTCATTGTCACTGGCCAATGAATAATCCCTCTTCCAATTCTTACTTATTGTTGTTTCTGTCATCCTGTTTTGTCATAGATTCTCTTACTGTGACACACGAGAATATCTGGAGCTCACTATGTAACTCAATATGTCCTCCAACTCATACCAATTCTTCTCTATCAGTCACCTAAGCAGTGGGAATACAGAATGTAAGCAATTCCAAAACCGCATGGCTACATCTGGTCCTGAAGTAGAACTTCAGAGATACACTGCATTGAAAGGAAATGCACAAGCCAATTTGTTTCTATGATATGAGAAAATACAGTAGTGACTGCACATAAGGTATCTAATTTCCTTCATTTTAACTCCCACATGTATAAATCATATTTTTTTTTTTCCTGTGGAAGGAAGTGTTATTTTAGTGTGGCCAAGAATAATGGAAGCAGAGTTGTTAAGAAGAATAAAGGAAGACAAAATCGAATTCTATTTTATATTTTGTGCTTTCCATCATTTTTAAACCCAGCAACTCATTAAAATATTCAAAATGTGTTTTAAAATACAATGATAAGTGAGACCAGGAATCTGTAGTGAAACTGGAACCTCTGGTGATAGTTACTATCTATGTGTGTGTTTAAGACGCGTTCTAAGTAATTAGGAAGTTCACTCAACACTGAAGATGCTATTGGGTTTATTGGTTGCCTGTGCAGGTAATCATTCACTGCTAGAGCTGCTTTCCTGTGGAGAGATCGAGACCTGTGTGTCCATATTTGTGTATCTTCTTTTTCAACATCATATAACTGTTCTTTTGTGCCTCTTAATGGTGCTGCTGGAATAGGCTCATTTTATGCTATGTGGAATGTGGTATGCATCAAAAATATACTGTTCCCTATGCAAGAATGCTTCTTTTATTTTATTTCTGTCTTTTTTTGCCAACACAAAGGAGAAACAATGATTCTCGATGCAGCAAAAAAATGATCTACAAATATTTTATCAGTGTTAAAGATAATGAAATAATGGAGTCCTCTAAAATACAATTCCCCAAAGAAATTAGAGGTCAAGAAATAAATGAGGGTTTTTTTTGTTTTTGTTTTTGTTTTTGATAGTGAGAGGAACAGAGAGTTCTCTTTAGTAAGCCCTCACATACTTTAGGCTGAATACTCCTCTCTTCCCATGTACGCCTTCAACTCTTAATGTCCTAGTGCTAACACATTTAACTTTGCTTTTTAAAAGGGAATGCCAATAAGAAGGTTTTACATTAAAGCAGGCAACTGAATGGCTCTGCTGTGGCCATCCGGTATGCCTGAGTATGCACATGCCTGCCTGCAATTTCAGTACTTGTGAGTCTGATATAAGAAGACTGTGGCTGGAGGCCAGGCTGGGCTACAGAGTGTGTTCCAGAATACCTTTGATAACATAGTAAATCCCTGACCGTAGTGCAATTTTTTTTCATTACACTATTTGAATAATTTGGGGCATTCTTGACTTTTCCCCTGAAATAAGTGTAACACTTTCATATCTCTGAAAATGATTTCATATAGAAATATTTAATGTGTTTCTAAATTTTCAAATCAGAGTGATAAGTATATCACTGAAGTTGATTATCCAAAGTTCTCAAAAACAAACTCTAATTTTTTTAAAGTTTTAATTATTATTATTTATTACAATTTATTCAATATGTATCCTGGCTGTGGCCCCCTCTCTTATCTCTTCCCAATCCCACCCTTGCTCCCGGTTCCTCTTCTCCCCCTATGCATACCCTCCCCTAGTTCACTGATAGAGGAGAACCTCCTCATCATCTATCTGACCCTAGCCTATCAGGTCTCATCAGGACTGGCTATGTTGTCTTTCTCTGTGGCCTGGCAAGGCTACACCTCCCAGAAAAGGTGATCAGAGAGTCTGCAATTGAGTTCATGCCAGAGAAAGCCCCTGCTCCCTTTACTAAGGAATCCACTTGGAGACTACATTTGAGCAGGGGTTTTAGGTTCTCATCATGCATGGTCATTGGTTGTTGGGGTATCAGTCCCTGCAGGGCCCCCAGGGCCCAGGTTTTTTGTTTGTTGTTTTGTTTGTTTGTTTTTTGTTTGTTTATTTTGTTTTGTTTTGGCTCTGTTGGTCCCCTTTTGGAGATCCTGTCCCCACCAGGTCTTTCTACCTTCCCTTTCATAAAATTCCATGCATTCTACCCAAAGTTTGGTGATTAGTTTCAGCCTCTGCTGAGGTCCTCTGTGGTAAGCTTCTGTCCTGTTCCCTGTCTTCTCCACCACACATTGATCCCATCATCTTACTAGTGGGAGATTTCAATACTCCACTCTCACCAAGGGACAGGTCACTAGACAAAAGCTAAACAGGGAATTAATGACACTTACAGAGGTCCAAAAACAAACTCTTAAGATGTGCATTTTAACTTGAAAGTACTATTTCCAGGACCTCTATGTATTTCTTATTAACATCATTTCAGAAAAATTTGTGATCTTAGATGGAAAAAAGATCGAGGAGGAAAGAAGAGCCCATTTGGAGTTTCAGCATATCTGGATGAGTACATGTACACAATAGGTCCAGAATCAATAACTCACGAATTTAAATTTTGTTAGGGTAAAACTCATAAGAGCTTAGTGTTACTGTCCACTCAAAACAGAAAAATTTCCAGTGTTCCTATAATCTCAGTAAATAATATTTGAATGTTTTTATATTCAATTAAAATTATTCCAGTGATGTATACAGTCCTCAGTGCCTCATGGGTAAAATATCTTTCTTGGAGTGATATAGTTTTTCACGCGGATATTGCAGTCTTGGGTTTACAAGAAACTTCCAATCTGTTTCTGTAAGTGATGTTAAATTTGAATTCTGTTAGAAGTTGTTCCCTTTTCCAGCAGATATTAGATGTGTTTTTTAAAAAATTCAAATTCAACACCATTATTTCATAGTGTTTTTAATTTCAATACATATAAAAAGGTGAATAAAATATAATACCCTCATGAGTTTATTTTTCCAATTCATCATTTTACAAAATTTTTCTTTGATCATTTGCCCAATTACTGTGTTATTTGTTTATTTTCAGTAGTGACAAACTTAGGTTGTCTTGTTTAAGAGTTGTATAAGATATAAGCCTTACAAATATTTTATACCAGTGTGCAGTAATTTTGGCAATTTTACCCCAACTGGTAATTTTCAGACAGCACACACTAAGCATTATATTGAAACTCATTAGACCATTTTGTTACAGATTAATATTATAGGATATAGATTATTTCAAAGTAAAATTATAGGATAAGGTCTCAATGGTATGTTAAACATAAATCTCATATCTGCACATGTATATTCAACTCAAAGTTTCAAAAAGATAAATTATAATATCCTGAAAACTAGTTTCATGTATTAAATTTTAACTGAAATCATGAGATATAACATTAAGATTATGTATTTTTTTAAAAAGAGCATGTCATTTTATTTTCCATTAAAGTGTTGGCAACACATATTAATTAAAAGTAATGCTATTTAGTGTGAGCATGTTAGTTCTTTGATCATATTCACCTTTTTAGCACCCACTTTTCTCCTGGTTGTGTCATCTTCTTCCAAAATCAGCTCCCTTCTACTGTCATGCCATGTGCACACATAGGTTTGTGTGGCCTATATTATTTATTTATTTATTTATTTATTTTTAAAAACAATCAAGGTTACACCTATAAAATGAAATGTAAAATTTTGGGGTTTATTGTATCACTAAATATTGCTACTTTCATCCATTTATTTTTCTTGACTGTGAGATGTATTTATTGAATATAACACAATATTACAAATGTGCCAAATGTTCTTTATCCGTTAAATGAACACCTGGCTGAGATCCATATCTAGGCTACAGTTAGTAGTATATTACATAGAGACATGCGTGTTTCTGCAAGTTGTTTCCTTCAATTTCTTGGGATTACTTCAGGGTGAAGTACCCTCTGAATCATACAATAGTTCTCTTGTGTGAGGAATCTTCACAATGAATATTTTGATGTCTGCCCCAGTTTACTTTCATATCAAAAAACATATGCTCCTCTTTCCCTACATCCTTGACTTATTTTATTGTCTCTTGTTTTCCCAACAAAAGTCATTTTGACTGAAGATTCACAGGATCTCAGCGAAGCTTTGATTTAATTTGAATATTTTGTATGTGTTTATTGAGCATTCATACATCTTTTGTTCATTTTACTGTTGATTAAATTTTTCAAGTTTTGACTTTATATTCTTATTTTCTTATTTATTCCGGAAGGTATTATTATATTAGATGTATATCAGACAAATACTTTTTAGTCATGATGTATGCTAATTTTCTCAATGCTATTCAGAATATTTTTAATTTAATTGAATCTCACTTATCAATTCTTGATATTTCTTGAGCTTTGTTGTCATTTCTAGTCTTAAACTCTCAATGCTAGAGAACATTTTTTTTCCTTTATTCAGACTTTCACTTAAAATACATGTAAAATATTATAATGACCCTCACAAGATTACTTATGTTAAATAGAACCATATTTTTAGAAGTGCATAAAGAAAAATTAAATATTATGTTATTATATGGGAAAATAAAATTTACATTATATAGTAATATTGCAATGGTATCCATAGTAATTCTAAATTTTTTGCCATGAGATATTGGAAATTTACAAACTATTGATCAGTTTGTTCAGTGTGGAAGGAGAAATGAATGACTAAAATTTAATTTTGTTTTTAAATAACAGAAAGGTACAATTAAGATAAAATATTTATAAATATATAATTACTATGCAGTAAAATATAAAATGTCTTTTTACAATATATTTTTGTTTATTTATATAATTACTATGGAGTAAAATATAAAGTGTCTTTTTACAATACATTTTTGTTTATTTTTATGGGTGTAAGTGTTTTTGACTTCCCATTTGTCCCTGTGCCACTTGCATGCCCGTTGACCACAGAGCCTAGAAGAGTGTATCAGGTACCATTGAAATGTAGTTACAGACAGTTGTGAGCTTTGTTTAGTCTTAAAAATCAAACCCAGATCTTCTGGAAGTGAACTCAGAACTCTTAACTGATGAGCCATATCTCCAGATTTAGGAATTGTGACATATTTTAAAAGTATGTATCTTGAAGTTTTATAAAAGATATTTCTACTGTAAACAGTAACTATTACTATGATAATTGTGTAAACTAAAATAGAAAATAAACTGTTTTTAGGCTGAAATGCAATATTTTTATTGTCATTTTCTCAAATTATTTTATATTTACAGTCAGAATCAGTTTTCTAAAATTAAATTATTATTTTAAACTTCTGTAAACTGATGAAAGTATACAATAGCCAAGCAAGAATCATAGGCTTTTGACACTCCTATACACTAAAATAGATTTTTGAAGTTGTAATTCTTACTGATATGTACTACCTCGGCAAACAGAAACACAGACACCAATGGGACATAAAAGAAGATTATTTCCCTATTTGTTTTCTGTCTATTTGATCTGTCCCTTGGTGAGAGTGGAGTGTTGAAGTCTCCCACTATTAGGGTTTTAGGATCAATGTGTGATTTAAGCTTTAATATTGTTTCATTTACGAATGTAGGTGCTCTTGTATTTGGGGCATAGGTATTCAAAATTGTGATGTCGTCTTGGTGGATTTTTCCTTTGATGAGTATAGTGGCCCTCCTTATCTTTTTTGATTAACTTGGGTTGAAAGTCTATTTTATTAGATATTAGGATGGCTACTCCCGCTTGTTTTCTGGAACCATTTGCTTGAAAGACATTTTTCCAGCCCTTTACTCTGAGGTAGTGTTTATCTTTGTTGCATAGGTGTGTTTCTTGGATGCAACAGAATGATGGATCCTGTTTCCACAAAAATTCTGTTAGTCTGTGTCTTTTAATTGGGGAGTTGAGTCCGTTGCTGTTGATAGAAACTATTGAAAGACCTCAACATAAAACCAGATACTTTAAATCTGTTAGAAGAAAAAGTGGGGAACAGCCTAGAACTCATTGGCACAGGAGACAGCTTCCTGAACAGAACACTAACAGCACAAGCTCTAAGAGCAACAATCAATAAATGGGACCTCATGAAACTGAAAAGCTTCTGTAAAGCAAAGGACACTGTCATCAAAACAAAATGACTGCCTACAGATTGGGAAAGAATCTTCACTAACCCTTTATCTGACAGAGGACTAATATCGAGTATATACAAAGAACTAAAGAAGCTGAAAAGCAGCAAACCAAGTAATCCAATTAAAAAATGGGGAACAGAGCTAAACAGAGAATTCTCGACAGAGGAATTTCTAATGGCAGAGAAACACTTAAAGAAATGCTCATCCTCATTACCCATCAGGGAAATGCAAATCAAAACGACCCTGAGACATCACCTTACACCCATCAGAATGGCCAAGATGAAAAACTCAAGGAACAACACATGTTGGAGAGGTTGTGGAGAAAGGGGAACCCTCCTCCACTGCTGGTGGGAATGTAAACTGGTACAACCACTCTGGAAATCTATCTGGCTCTTTCTAAGACAATTAGGAATAGTGCTTCCTCAAGACCCAGCTATACCACTGCTAGGTATATACCCAAAGTTTGCTCAAGTACACAAAAGGAATATTTGCTCAACCATGTTTATAGCAGCTTTATTTGTAATAGCCAGAACCTGGAAACAACCCAGATGTCCATCAACGGAGGAAAGGGTACAGAAATTGTGGTATATTTACACAATGGAATACTACTCAGCAATCAAAAAGGAGGAAATCATGAAATTTGCAGGCAAATGATGGGATCTAGAAAAGATCATCCTGAGTGAAATATCCCAGAAGGAGAAAGACAAACACAGTATATATTCACTTATATAGACCTATAAGATGTGATAAACATAATGAAATCTGTGCACCTAAAAAAGATAATCAAGAGAGCGGACATGGGGTAAGATGATCAATCCTCATTTAGAAAGACAGA
Organism: Psammomys obesus; assembly: GCF_907164565.1. Classification (NCBI taxonomy): domain Eukaryota; kingdom Metazoa; phylum Chordata; class Mammalia; order Rodentia; family Muridae; genus Psammomys; species Psammomys obesus. Next base: position 27,929,402 of record NW_026596079.1, on the reverse strand, counting down.
TGGGATGTTCATTGAATGTATGACAGGAGTCTACTGAGCACATTTGAAAGACTCTAACTAGCAGTGTTTTCAAAGCAAAGACTCATGACCAAACCTTTGGCAGAGTACAGGGAATCATAAGAAAGAAGGGGAGTTAGTCTGATGGGGAAAGGATAGGAGCTCCACAGGGACCAAATATATCTGGGCACAGTTTCTTTTCTGAGACTGACATTCAACCAAGGACCATGGATGGATATAACCTAGAACCTCTGCTCAGATGTAGC
>NW_026596079.1:27854999-27924139 GCF_907164565.1 Psammomys obesus | reverse complement strand
GCTACATCTGAGCAGAGGTTCTAGGTTATATCCATCCATGGTCCTTGATTGAATGTCAGTCTCAGAAAAGAAACTGTGCCCAGATATATTTGGTCCTTGTGGAGCTCCTATCCTTTCCCCATCAGACTAACTCCCCTTCTTTCTTATGATTCCCTGTACTCTGCCAAAGGTTTGGTCATGAGTCTTTGCTTTGAAAACACTGCTAGTTAGAGTCTTTCAAATGCGCTCAGTAGACTCCTGTCATACATTCAATGAACATCCCATCTGTCTTTCTAAATGAGGATTGATCATCTTACCCCATGTCCGCTCTCTTGATTATCTTTTTTAGGTGCACAGATTTCATTATGTTTATCACATCTTATAGGTCTATATAAGTGAGTATATACCATGTTTGTCTTTCTCCTTCTGGGATATTTCACTCAGGATGATCTTTTCTAGATCCCATCATTTGTCTGCAAATTTCATGTTTTCCTCCTTTTTGATTGCTGAGTAGTATTCCATTGTATAAATATACCACAATTTCTGTACCCTTTCCTCCGTTGATGGACATCTGGGTTGTTTCCAGGTTCTGGCTATTACAAATAAAGCTGCTATAAACATGGTTGAGCAAATATCCCTTTTGTGTACTTGAGCAAACTTTGGGTATATACCTAGCAGTGGTATAGCTGGGTCTTGAGGAAGCACTATTTCTAATTGTCTTAGAAAGAGCCAGATAGATTTACAGAGTGGTTGTACCAGTTTACATTCCCACCAGCAGTGGAGGAGGGTTCCCCTTTCTCCACAACCTCTCCAGCATATGTTGTTCCTTGAGTTTTTCATCTTGGCCATTCTGATGGGTGTAAGGTGATGTCTCAGGGTCGTTTTGATTTGCATTTCCCTGATGGGTAATGAGGATGAGCATTTCTTTAAGTGTTTCTCTGCCATTCGATATTCCTCTGTCGAGAATTCTCTGTTTAGCTCTGTTCCCCATTTTTTAATTGGATTACTTGGTTTGCTGCTTTTCAGCTTCTTTAGCTCTTTGTATATACTCGATATTAGCCCTCTGTCAGATAAAGGGTTAGTGAAGATTCTTTCCCAATCTGTAGGCAGTTGTTTTGTTTTGATGATGGCTTCCTTTGCTTTACAGAAGCTTTTCAGTTTCATGAGGTCCCATTTATTGATTGTTGCTCTTAGAGCCTGTGCTGTTGGTGTTCTGTTCAGGAAGTTGTCTCCTGGGCCAATGAGTTCTAGGCTGTTCCCCACTTTTTCTTCTAACAGATTTAGAGTATCTGGTTTTATGTTGAGGTCTTTGATCCACTTGGACTTTAGTTTTGTGCAGGGTGATAAATATAGATCTATTTTCATTTTTCTGCATGTAGACATCCAGTTGGACCAGCACCATTTGTTGAAGATGCTGTCTTTTTTCCATTGAATGGTTTTGGCTTCTTTGTCAAAAATCGAGTATTCACAGGTATGTGGGTTTATTTCTGGGTCTTCTATGCGGTTCCATTGATCCTCCTTTCTGTTTTTATGCCAATACCATCCAGTTTTTATTACTATTGCTCTGTAGTACAACTTGAGATCAGGGATGGAGATACCTCCAGATGATCTGTTGTTGTACAGGATCGTTTTGGAGATTCTGGGTTTTTTGTTTCTCCATATGAAGCTGAGAATATTTTTTTCAAGGTTTGCAAAGAATTGAGTTGGTATTTTGATGGGAATTGCATTGAATCTGTAGATTGCTTTTGGCAGAATGGACATTTTCATAATGTAAATCCTACCAATCCATGAACACAGGAGATCTTTCCATCTTCTGAGATCTTCTTCAATTTCTTTCTTCAGAGACTTGAAATTTTTCTCAAACAGGTCTTCCACTTGCTTGGTTAGTGTAACCCCAAGGTACTTTATGTTATTAGTGGCTATTGTAAAGGGTGTTGCTTCCCTAATTTCTTTCTCGGCCCTTTTGTCTTTGGTATACAGGAGGGCTTCTGATTTTTTTGAGTTGATTTTGTATCCTGCCACTTTGTTGAAGGTGTTTATCAGCTGGAGGAGTTCTCTGGTTGAATTTTTGGGGTCGCTCATATATACTATCAAATCATCTGCGAATAGTGACACTTTGACCTCTTCCTTTCTAATTTGTATCCCCTTGATCTCCTTTAGTCGTCTTATTGCTCTGGCTAGGACTTCAAGTACTATGTTGAAGAGGTATGGAGAGAGTGGGCAGCCTTGTCTTGTCCCTGATTTCAGTGAGTGTGATGTTGGCTATAGGCTTGCTGTATATTGCCTTTACTATGTTTAGATATGTGCCTTGTATTCCTGATCTCTCCAAGACTTTAAACATGAATGGGTGTTGGACTTTGTCAAATGCTTTTTCAGCATCTAAGGAGATGATCATGTGTTTTTTCTCCTTCAGTTTGTTTATGTGGTGGATTACATTGATGGATTTCCGTATGTTGAACCACCCTTGCATGCCTGGGATGAAGCCTACTTGGTCGTGGTGGATGATATCTTTGATGTGTTCTTGGATTCAGTTTGCAAGTATTTTATTGAGTATTTTTGTGTCAATGTTCATAAGAGAGATAGGTCTGAAGTTCTCTTTTTTTTGTTGGGTCTTTGTGTGGTTTAGGTATCAGGGTGACTGTTGCTTCATAGAATGAGTTTGGTAATGTGCCTTCTGTTTCTATTTTGTGGAATAGTTTGAGGAGAATTGGTGTGAACACTTCTTTGAAGGTCTTGTAGAATTCCGGGCTGAAAACATCTGGCCCAGGGCTTTTTTTGGAGGGGAGACTGTGAATGACTGCTTCAATTTCCTTTGGGGATAGAGGGCTGTTCAGTCTTTCTACCTGATCTTGACTTAATTTTGGAAGATGGAATCTATCAAGAAAATTGTCCATTTCATTTAGGTTTTCAAATTTTGTGGCATATAGGCTTTTGTAGTATGACCTAATGATCGTTTGAATTTCCTCAGTGTCTGTAGTTATGTCACCCTTTTCATCTCTGATTTTGTTGATTTGGATAGATTCTCTCTGCTTTTTAGTTAGCTTGGCTAAGGGTTTGTCTATCTTGTTCATTTTCTCAAAGAACCAGCTTTTTGTTTCATTGATTGTTTGGATAATTTTATTTGTTTCTAATTGATTGATTTCAGCCCTGAGTTTGATAATTTCTAGCTGTCTGCTCCTCTTGGGTGTATCTGCTTCTTTTTTTTCTAGGGTTTTCAGTTAGGCCATTAAGTTGTTTGTATGTGATGTTAAGAATTTCTTCTTGCAGGCAATTAGTGCTATAAATTTTCCCCTGAACACTGCTTTCAATGTGCCTCATAAATTTGGGTATGTTGTGCCTTCATTTTCATTGAATTCTAGGAAGTCTTTAATTTCTTTCTTTATTTCTTCCTTAACCGAGCTGTCATTGAGTAACAAGTTGTTCAGTTTCCATGTGCGTGTAGGCTGTTTGTTATTTCTGTTGTTGTTGAGGTCCAGCTTAAGTCCATGGTGGTCAGATAGAATACAAGGGATTATTTCAATCTTTTTGTATCTGTTGAGGCTTGCTTTATGACCAACTATATGGTCTATTTTGGAGAAGGTTCCATGTGGTGCTGAAAAGAAGGTATACTCTTTTGAGTTTGGATGAAAATATCTGTAGACGTCTATTAGGTCTGTTTGATTGAGGGTCTCTGTATGTGTTTTTATTTCCCTATTTGTTTTCTGTCTAGTTGATCTGTCCCTTGGTGAGAGTGGAGTGTTGAGTCTCCCTCTATTAGAGTTTTAAGATCAATATGTGATTTAAGCTTTAATATTGTTTCATTTATGAATGTAGGTGCTCTTGTATTTGGGGCATAGATATTCAAAATTGTGATGTCCTCCTGGTGGATTTTTCCTTTGATGAGAATATAGTGGCCCTCCTTATCTTTTTTGATTAACTTGGGTTGAATGTCTATTTTATTAGATATTAGGATGGCTACTCCTGCTTGTTTTCTGGGAACATTTGCTTGAAAGACATTTTTCCAGCCCTTTACTCTGAGGTAGTGTTTATCTTTGTTGCATAGGTGTGTCTTGGATGCAACAGAATGATGGATCCTGTTTCCGCAACCATTCTGTTAGTCTGTGTCTTTTTATTGGGGAGTTGAGTCCGATGATGTTGATAGAAACTATTGACCAACAATTGTTACTTACTTTAGATGTGGGGTTAGTGGTGTCACTGAGTTTCATTGCTTGTATTTTTTTTGTTGTTGTTGTTGTTGTGTAGTTATCTATTTCCTCTGTTTCCTTAGATGTAGTTGTTTTCTTTGGTTTGGAGTTTCCCTTCTAGTAACTTCTGTAGAGCTGGGTTACTATGTAGATATTTTTTAAATTTGGTTTTTTCTTGGAATATTTTGAATTCTCTGTCTATGTTGATTGAAAGTTTTGCTGGGTATAGTAGTCTGGGTTGGAATCTGTGGTCCCTTAAGGACTGTATGATTTCTGTCCAGGCCCTTCTGGCTTTCATAGTTTCTGTTGAGAAATTTGGTGTGATTCTGATAGGTCTACCTTCATATGTTACTTGGCCTTTTTCCCTTGCTGCTTTTAGAATTTTTTCTTTGTTTTGTAAGTTCAGTGTTTTGACTATGATGTGATGTGAAGAATTTCTTTTCTGGTCTAGTCTACTTGGTGTTCTGTAGGCCTCTTGTATGTTTATGGCCATCTCCTTCTTTAAGTTGGGAAAGTTTTCTTTTATAATTTTCTTGAAAATATTTTCCCGACCTTTGAGCCTGATGTCTTCTTTTTCTTCTATTCCTGTTATTCTTAGGTTTTGTCTTTTCATGGTGTCCTTGATATCTTGGATGTTTTTGTGTTTGGAACTTTTCTGATTTTATTTTTTCTTTGAGAGACGTGTCAATTTCCGCAAGTGTATCTTCGGCTCCTGAGATTCTTTCTTCCATCTCTTGTATTCTGTTGGTGATGCTTACCTTTGTAGTTCCTGATCTTTTCTCTATGTTCTCTAGCTCCTGGTTTTTCTCTATTTGTATTTTCTTTATTGATTCTAATTCTGTTTTCATGTCTTGCACCATTTCCTTCATCTGTTTGAATGTGGACTCCTGCTTTTCAATGATAGCTTCTATTTTTTTGTCCGTTTCCTCTCTATATATCACTAATTGTGCCTCTACTGCTTTGGGTATAATTGCCTGTATTTTTATGAGAGCTTTGTTTATTTCTTCTTTATTTGCCTTCATTTGTGTGGACATTTCTTTGAGAGCTTTGTGCATTTCTTTCTGTTTGCCTCAATTTTCATGGTCATTTCTCTGAGAGCACGATTTGTTTCCTCTTTTTAGTCTCAATATCTTTGGCTATTTCTCTGAGGGCTTTGTTCATTTCATCTTTATGGGCCTCTAATAACTGGAGAAACATAGTTTTTAGGTCGTTTTCTTGTATATCTAGTGAATTGAAGTGTCCATTGTTTTGTGGGGTTGCTGATGAGGTCATTATGTCCTGATTTTTGTTGGGTGTGTTCTTAGGTCTGCCTCTAGCCATCTGGTTATTTATAATCCTCACTGTCTGTTCCTCGAGATTGTAGTTCGGGCTATGATCCTCTCTTTCTGTTTTCTGGACTATTTTTTCAGGAAGATGAGAGAGGTTCACTGGTTAGGGAGTGTGGTCTATGGTTTCAGTTTTGCCTAAGTAATAAATGTGATGCTGGTGCTATTTGCGTGGGCTTTTAGCGGGCGCAGTGTGCATGCGTGGATTCTCTGACTATTGCAGTGGCCTGCAAGCCACTATTACGCAGTTCTGACTGAGATCCAGGAATTGTTTGCCTGGATTACACTGGTGGACCCACAAGGCAGAGGCTTCAATGTTGGGGTCGCTATCCCAAGAATCCTTATGATGCCCACACTAGGGGTGTGGGTGGCTTCTGTGGAGAGGCCCTGGGTCTGGGGCAAACTCTCCCTAGAAGGCTCACTCACTCTCTTGAAGGACCAGTTGGAATGCACAGGGATTCCCCTTGCTCTCTACTCTCTGATTTGGTCCTGCTGCGGAAATGCATGGGTAGGCTAACAGTCAGCACTGTGACACTTTGGCTGCAGGACTCAGTGTCCACCTTTCCTGTGTGCTGCCTCTTTGTCCTTTCCCTCTGCCAGGATGGGTTATGTTGGCTGGTCCCTGGGTGGCGCGGGAAAGAGTTAGGTTGAGTATACTCAATCCCAGATCCCGGGCCCAGATCTCACTGCCCGAAGCAGCCTGGCGGTTGAATCTATGTTTGCTGATCCCGAGAGAGTATCAGGTAGGGTTGAGTGTCCTCAGATCCAGAGCTTGGGTTTCTCTGCTAGGGGTCACTGGGTGAGCTGAAGAGAAGGTGCTGTGTCCTTGGCAGGCTGCCTCTCTGTCCTTCCCCTCTGACCTTCCCCTCTGCTAGGGCAAGTTTATGGAGGTGCTCTCAGGGGAGTGCCAGCAGAGGTTGGGGCTTCTCAGTCAGATCCTGAGCTGGCGTTTCTCTGCCAGGGGTCGGGGTGGGGGAAGGGTGCCAGTGATAGAACTTGCTGCTAGACCTTATTGCGCTGGACCCAGAAGAATCTCAGGACATGTAGAATGACCACAGTCCCAGATCCAGAGCTGTAGTTTGTTTGCTAGGAGCGGCCGGCAGCACTGGAGTTCCGGCACTGTGAAGCCGCTGTGTGCCTCTTTATCCTTCTGCTCTGCTGTGGCAGGGTTATGGCGGCCTTTGGGGGAGTGTCTGAAAGGATTGGGTTTTCTCAGCCCCGATCTCGGGTTGGGGTACAGACAATGTGGTCTGTGGCAGATTCTGCTGGCCGCCTCCTGCCTTCTCCTAAGAGGGAGTAGGGATTTTGAGCTGGGTGTGCAGCTGCTCTCCTTGTACGATGGGAGCTCAGATGTGATGGTGGCGGGTACCCGCGGGAAACTGATTTTTAATAAGAGAGACGGCTCTAAAATGCAGCCATATTAGTCAGTATAATCATATGTCATTTCAGTTTTATTAACTTTCAACAAGCTCTTATGTACACACTGAAATACTTTACCTGTAACTTACTCTACTGTGTTGGATGTGGATAATATAGCTAGTTGCTTTGTTTCCCCAAATTCCATATTTCTCTTTCTGACTGTGTGTATGAAGTAAATTGGGATCAAACAAATATAAAAGCCCCCACCAATTAAGTGTAGTGTCCATAAATTATATCCATGGTGTTCACATCATTGGAATTTCTTTCTGTTTGGAGACACCATTATTCTGTATAGATTTTAAAAGTATTTAATTAGAGTTACTGCTTGTTTTATAATAGTCTTCTTAAGCATTTTTTACAACACATGTTTCAGGCCATGTTAGCATCAACTTTTCATTGACAGAATGAAATTTGCAGTGATTCATTTAAATTTCGTAGTGATTTCTTAACCATTTAGCATAATTTTGTGAAAACAATCATGCTACAAAAAGCAATTTACAGATTCAGTTCCAATCACAATTTTTTTTGTGTGTGAAATTCTTTACAGAGATAGAAAATAAAAGTTCTCAACAGATACAATACATATTGAAACAAACAACAACAACAACAAAAGATCTGAAATAGCCAAAATAAATCCATGCAAAAAGAGTAGTACTAGAAAGATTTGCATTACAGATTATGGATGTTGTAATTAAAACAGTATGGTACTAGCACAGAAGCAGATTTGTATTTAAATGGAACAAAATAGAAGACACAAACATGTACATTAATTACATCTAGATAAGATTTGACAAAGGTATTAAGATCGTATACTGAAGAAAAGACAGCATTTTCAGTAATTCATGCCAGAAAAACTCTATCTGCACATTTAAAAGAATGAAATTAAACACAAACCTATCACAAATGTGCAAGGCTTCAACCACAACAACAACAAAAAAATGTTGAAATGATGAAACTATTAAGGAAAAAACCCCACAAAGATAGTACTTTACAAGATATGGATGCAGGAAATGACTTTCTGAATTGGACTATTTTGGCTAAAATTTACTACGAGGACTCCAGGTAAAGCAGAAAGAAAAGCTGAATGCACATAAACAAAAGGTAAAAATAGCTAGCAAAATGGATCCTGTGAGACAATAAGAGAGCTTATCATTGGTATGTAATGACTAGAAGATGAGATAAACTTTTCAGACATTTTAATAACAAGTTAACAAATTAAAATTAAAAAATCAAACAATGTTGCTTAACATTGTGAGCTTATAAATAAATTCAAAAGAATGTGCAACATTTGAAAAACAGAGTCTTGGTATTAAAGTCATACATTCAATGTAGTTAAAAACGAGAAGTCTATGTAAATAAAATTCAAACATTTCTGGGTTATTTCTGAACAATTCTAACTAAAACGAAATTTAAAAAGGACACTGCTACTCAGAGCCTAACACAGAGACAAGATCTACTGTGAGTCATTAAAAGATTCTGTCTGTCCTTGAGAATAGGCAGCTTCCTCAGTGTTAGAGGGTAGTTTTTAAGGTTAGTGTACTGGTCGGTTGATTGTAGAAAGAGCTGAAGTCCAGGCACAACAAGGTGGATAGACTTCTGGGAAGTCTTTGTACAGACAAAAGATAAATGGATAATTAAAATTGTTTGTTTAGAGATAAAGTCAGTGCCAGAGCTTTAACCTTCTGAGGGAATGCTGAATTGATAAGAAGTTCAAGAATGTGAAAGTGGAGTTTGAATATAAGCAGTATACTTAAGTATAATATAAATTTTTAAATACAAATTCATACATATTTATTATAGATTTGTATTTACTTTCATCTATTTCTGTTTGTAGTTTCAAAATTGCATTAGAAAAGCAAAGAAGTGGATTCAAATTTATAATCTCTTCCTTCGATTAGAATTATATGAGTAAAGAGTTTTTTAAATCTAATGCAATTTCTACAGCTAGCGTGTCAAAGAAAACTCCAATGAATTAAACAGTTATGGTAGAATGTTATTGGAAAATGATTTTAATAGTATACAATTACAAAACAATCATGAATTAAATCTAGGATTCACATTTATTATGAAGAAATATTAAAAAATTCAAGTCAAGTATACATTAAGTTCATTATAACACCTTACATATGATGTATTTTTATCAGATATTATTGTTCTCTGACGTAAACTAGGAAAAACTGTTTTTGATATAGCAGCCACTTATAAGGTTTTTAAGAAATGTAGTATTGAAGAGTGAATTTTTTCTCAAAATACAGGAAGAACATGACACTAAAAAGGTGTATATATACATGAAATAATGGAGTAGAAAAAACTCACTGGTTCAGCTAAAATTGTTTAATAAAAATAGTGTCCGAATCAAGAAAAGTGATTAAATATATACTTTTGGAAATTGATGTTTCCACTACTTATGAAAAGCAGACATTTAAGTTTCTTTCAAACTACACAAACCAGGTTTTATATATTGCAGAATATACTCATCATATAACTTAGTTTATACATAAAGTTATAATTTATGACAGATCCATATTTGATAATAAAGTTGTAAGCTTTATAATTTTCTTTAACTTCCATCAATTGAGGGCTTCTTGTTTTTCATACTTTATTGTAATGTCTTCAGTTGCATAATGCATGATATATACACATTGTTGACACTTTTCGTTATTATTTTTGTAAATTTCTTCTTCATAAAATATTGATCATGTTTTTCACTCCACAACTTCTCCAAACACCCAAATTATGTGCTTTCTCTCTATCTCTCTTTGAAAAAAAAATGAAAAACACAAAAATGAAAATAAAAACCAAGTTCAAATATTAAGTAACTTGTCTGGTTACCATTTAATGACTGGCAGAATGATCACATGACTGGCTTAGACTGATTGCTTCCTTTCCATCTGTATGCTCACTCCCATGGTGCTGTTTTCCCTTTCTTCTTATTTTGGACCATGTGGCTAAAAAACACCATGAGCTTACACTGGAGCATCTCTCCTGACCTGTTTCCTAGAACATATTTTAAAAATTATAATTTATTCACTTTGTATCCCAGCTGTAGCCCCCTCCCTCATCCTCTTCCAATCCCACCCTCTCTCTCTGTTCTTCTCCCTCAGTCCACTGATAGGGGAGGTCCCCCTTCCATCTGACCCTAGCCTAACAGGTCTCATCAGGACTTTATGCACTGTCTTCCTCTGTGGCCTGGTAAAGCTACCCCCTCCCCTCATGGGGAGGTGATCAAAGAGCCAGCCACTCTTAAGCAAGTGAAGAAAACAGAAGAGAAGAGAAGAGAAGAGAAGAGAAGAGAAGAGAAGAGAAGAGAAGAGAAGAGAAGAGAAGAGAAGAGAAGAGAAAAAAGAGAAAAGAGAAAAGAGAAGAGAAAGAGGAGTTACAAGCTCAAGAAGACTAAGAGTCACTAGAAATGTTTTTGTTCACAAAATAATCAGGATAGAAGGACCAGAAGGTTTGCATGCACTAACTTGGCTGCCCTCTAGACCCAGATCTGGTGCTTCAGGTTGGTCCACTCCAACATCTACTCCCTTTGTGAGCTGCTGGAATTTGTGAAGTAACTGTTCCTGCACAACCAGATCTGGGAACACATCATCACCATCAAATATGAAAACCTGAAGCATGGCTATGATCAAATATAGCAGTAGCTGCAGGGACTGGCTGTGGACCACAGTACTGCCAAGCCCAGATGAGCCCTGGAGTGGCCTGCATTAAAGGTGGGGAAGAGTGAGTGGTCTGGAGCGCTCTTGGATACCGTCCAGGATGCCATGACTAGCAGCAAGATCATCCAGACTGTGGGCAACAGCAAGATGTGTAAGTTGAATCTCAGCGATAGCCCAGTGTCTATGGTGCCTAAGAAACAAGAAACCTTAAACCAGACCGAGGACTCCTTGTAGTGGGTAGCTGCACGTAAAGCTATTTAGAAATATGTATGTATGTATGTATGTATGTATGTATGTATATATGTATGTATGTATATTGTGTGACACACTGCACTTTGCAATGACACTTCAACAAACAAATATGCTAAGAAAAGGTGGAAAAGATGGAGGAATAAGCACTGAAGAGAGGTAAAATTAAAGACAATATGGCAGTGACAAGTGAGAGAAAAGGGTACTATGAACAAGTAAGCATATTGATGTTGAATAGACCTGGCACAATATTGCACAGGCTCCTAGCACAGGCTCTGCCCCCAAACATGCTACCCAGCAATGAGGTATCTTGGCTTGGAACAATAAAAGACTGTCTAAGATTAATAATGGTCCATTTTATATGTATTGTGCCTCTTTGAAAGCATTCCATTATCCAAGCTGTACCCTTGAAGACCGTGTTAGTATCTTTGATGCATGTTTCATGTGGAAGATGTGCTGGTGTTCATGGTCCATGTTGCCTTCCCAGGTCCTGTTGATGATTAAGGATCATGTGAATAGCTATTGTCTGGAAACCATCTTGATATCTGAGGCCTGTTGTCCATGGTTTGTGATGCTGCTGAGGACCATGCTCTCATCCATGGACTGTACCATGGCAGAAGGATTTGTTGATATCCATGGTCAATGTTGCCGCTAAAGGCAGTGGGTGTCCATTGTCTGTGCTACAACCTAAATTTGTGTTGATGTTTGTAGGATGTATTGCTCCTGGAAATCATGGTAATTCCTGTGACCTATACTGCCACTGAGTACCATAATGGTATCAATTGTTCATGCTGCTGCAGGCTTTGAGGATGTCCATGGCCTGTGCTCCAGCAGAAGGCCAAATTAATGTCCATGGTCTGTGTTACACTGAAGACCATGGAATGTTGAGGATCTCTGAGTCCACTGTGTTGCTGTAAGTAGACGTTGTTACTACCACAAGCCATGTTACAGTCCATGGTCCATGTTGTTACTGGAGGCCATGTTGATATTTTTGGCTTGTACTACCACCTGAGGCCATGTTCATGTCCATGAACTGTGTGGCCAGCAAGGGGGCTGTGCTGAAGCTTGTGGATGGTGTTGCTACTGAAGGCCAACTGGGTGTCCATGGTCTGAGCTGCTGCCAGAATCCATGTTGATGTCTGTGAACTGTGCTGCCACTGAGGGCCATGTTGCTGCCCATGGTCCATACTGTGGCTGAGGGCCGTGAAGATTTCAATATAAGACCACAGGCATGTCTGTGTTCTGTGCTGCGATCTGAATTAATGTTGATGTTCCTGATCTGTGCTGTAGACAGAAACCGCATGGAAGTCCATGATCCACACTGTGCCTGCTGACTATAAAGAATAAGGAAACTTCTTTCGCAGTGCTTTTGATGACTACAGACTCATAGTTGAGAAAGAGAGACATAGAAGGCATCCGTGGCAACCTCCATCCCTCCCAAAGAAAGGAAACTGTCCAAATGAGAATTCATTGAGAGAATTCTTTTTTTTTTTTAATTTTATTTCTCTTTTTAGTTACATTTTGTTAACTCTGTGTCCCAGCTGTATCCCGCTCCCTCATTCCCTCCCCAACCCCACACTCCCTCCTTGGTCTCCTCCCTGCCCCTTTCCAAGTCCACTGATAGGGGAGGACCTCCTCCCCTTTCATTTGACCCTGTTTTATCAGGTATCTTCAGGGCTGGCTGCAAAGTCCTCCTCTGTGGCCTAACAGACTGCTCCTCCCCTGGGGGGTGGGGGGTCAAACAGCCTGCCCTTGAGAATTCTTAAAAACTGAGATGAGAATGCTGGGCTGGCCCATGGGAGTTTGACCATGCTCCAGTGAGTATATAGGCAGCATAAATTGTATTTTTTTTACCTCATTTTCTTTTGTTTTGTAGGAGTTTAAAAAGGTTGGGAGGGGACCTGGAGGACAGGTAAGTAAATGTGATTAAGGTACATTATGTGAAATTTCCAAATAATCAACAAAAAATATTCATTACAACACAAAACACTTGGTCCTTGTGGTACCAAGTGGTATCATTAAACCCAGCACTCAGAAGGCAGAAGCAGGCAGATCTCTGTGAAAATGAGGCCAGCCTGATCTATGAAGCGATTTCCAGGACAGCCAGTGCTGTTACACAGGAAAAACCTGTCTCCCAAAACAAACAAACAAACAAACAAACAAAAACCAAACAGAAGGCACATATTATACATCAGAATAAAAATTTTGTGATGAGAATGATAATGCTTCTATTTGGAAGTAACAAAAGTGTTCTCTCAGTTCTGCCTATCAGGATTAGATCAAGAACTGGGTATGCCAATCCCCAGGAGTTTTGTGACTATTCTTTATAGAAAATGAAACTGACAGTATATTGGGGTATAATGGCATTTCAAAGAGTGTGAATTTTCTCAGGCTGCTATAATAAAAAGGCCAAAGCTGAGAGGCTAAATAAAATAACTTTGTTTACAACCATTTTATAGGCTAAAGTTCTACCAAAGGTCTTAGCACAAAATTTCATTCTCCTTCTTTTTATTGCATTGAAGGAAGCTGCCATTGATCTTAATATTCACATGAGGTGTGGTTTGTGAATGTGAAGACATGGAGGTGGGATGCAGAAGGAAAAAAGATGGTCACAGAGACTAAACAAGCATAGCTATCTAATATGCATACTTTCTTTTATATGTGGATGTTAACATTTGAGCTTTAGACATGTGTGTTTCATTCAGGATTTTCATGCAGGTTAGGGAGCTAGTAATTGAGCAGGATATATGAGAGCAACTTCTAAGAAAGAACAAATAGAATATAGTGGTATACATGGACAAAATAGAAACTAGAAGAATTAAATGGAGATGGTGAGGGGAAGGGAAAAGAGAGTAAAGAAAGGGATATAAGGAATGATAGCTAATCCTCTTGAAAAACTATATAACTTCCTATAAATTTAAGATTCATAAAAGTATCAGCCTTACTTAAGAATGTCTTAAATCTAGAGATGTTTTTATAAGGTCAGTAATCAATAGTACTTTTTATCAATGATTTCTTTCTTTCTGGAGAAGGCTATTAATTTTGATTCATATGTGTATGTGTATATGAGTGTGTGAACATGTATGTTTATGTGGGTACTTGCTGACTCTAGAAGAAGATATCAGAAACCCTGGAGATGAAATTACAGGTAGTTGTGTGCGATCTAATATGTGTGCTGGAAACCAAATTCATTTTCCTCGAAAGAGCAGCAAGTAATTTTATTGACTAAGCCAAATCTTCAGCCTCACTGCTTAGATTTTGGAAAAGATGTGAGGGGAAAAAAAGGAAAAGATAAATACTACAAGAGGGCATTGGAGTGATCATAAAAAAATAGACAAACATAAAACTTCAAAAACAGATATGATAAAAGAGAAAAGTACAAGCATATTTAAAGAATATTATTTGATTAAATAGTGAAGAGCAAACTGAATGTAAAAATGGGCTCGAGGCAAACAAACCCCTTTTAATAATTTGAACAACCCAGCTGTAATCTCCTGAGAGAAGCATGTGTACAGAAACGAGAGATAGTCTAAAAAAGAGAGTGGCCAGTGGAAGTCTCAGATCAGTGGTCTCAAGAAGAGTAATTCACTAACAGCCCAGGGATGTAGAAATCAGCTGAACATTTGTTTAGCTTCAGTGGAAAAGGAGCTGGGCTGAGTTTTTTTACTAAATCTGAGTAGAAGGTTCAACTAAAGTCTTCCATTACATTTGACCATTAAAACTTGGAAAGTAAATGTGTGTTTTTCTCAGTTCTGTTTTTATGATGTTTGTTATTCAGCCCTAGGAAGCAAATTCAAACAAATCCAATTGTTCTGATGATATAATGGTATAATTATGGCCCTTATATTAACTAGGCCAAGCTTAATAGTGTCCAGTTCTATATTTGGATATAGATGTACAAAAATTTAAAGGCAGAGCTGTGAATAAACTTGAATCAATAGAACTAAAACAGAAGAATTCCTATTAAATAAATGAAACATTGAAAGAAGATATTTCTACTAAAACCATAAAAAACCACTTTTGTTATAAATTTTAATGCTAGACATCATGCTACCTCAAGCAGTTGAAAAAGATCAAGTTTATGTCCCTGCTTTCTAAGTATATTTAAAATGCCTTTTCTCACATTTTCTTACCAAGATCACAACTATGAAATCACTATTCTGGACTTGACCATGAGGCAGTAAGAATGTTTCTCTTATTATGACATAAACACTTTCATTAAAACATTTACTTTTAATATATATGATAACTTTATATTTCATTGTATGGTCATGTTTGTTTAAATATATTTTCTTCTCCAAAATATAAAAAAATTTATTTGCACTAGCTACTATATGACACATTGGTACAACTTGATACAATTCTGTGATTAACATTTAGTTTTATCTTATCTTTAGTACCTGGGTTAGGCAAGGTCTGCTAGAGAAACAGAATGAGTAGAATGTGCACATTTTATGAAGTAGGATTTGTTACAATTACTTACACACAGGAAATGGATACTTGAGCATCAGTTCTCTACATGCCCGGGTTGTCCAGTAGCTGTTTACTTTGCAAAGATGGATATCTCAGTGAAGTCAGTCTCCACAGAGCTGAATGTTTCAGAGGTGCCAATCTAGAGTACAAGGCTTGGAAGGTCCTTGGAAAAACAATAATGTTGATTTCATATGATAGCCAAAAACACTCGGTTCTGATGTCAGTTTAGGGTGTCAGCTCTGATAGAGATAATAGCTCAGAAAAAAAGTGAAGGCAGGCAAGCAGACGCTCCCCCCACCCCTTTTGGATAGTTCTGTTACACAGTTCACCAGTCTCCCCAGTAATACTATCTGGAAATGTCCTCAAAGATGCATCCACAAATGTCTTTTACATAATTATAAACTCCAACCAAGTAGCCATCAACACAAAGCGATACAGGCTGTAAGTAAATATATGGGCAAAATATGAAGAACATTATTAGATGCCTTATTTTTTGACAGAATATATTCTTATTATGAAGTTTATATTAATGGAAAATTCAGGAGAAATATGTGATACAATTTTATAGTATATAACATTTTTCTAATATTTTGGTATTTTTCTTTGTTTTTTAAAAAATTTATTTTATTTCTATTAATTACAGTTTATTCACTTTGTATCCCAGCTGTAGCACCCTCCTCCACCCCACCCAATCCCACACTCCTTTTCTTCTCCTATGCACCCCCCCCCCAGTCTAATGACAGGGGGAAGTCCTCCTTCCCTTCTGACCCTAGTCTATCAGGTCTCATCAGGACTGGCTGCATTGTCTTCCTCTATGGATTGGTAAGGTTGCTCCACCCTCAGGTGGAGGTGATCAAAGGGCCAGCCACTGAGTTCATGTCAGAGACAGTCCCTGTTTCCTTATTAGAGCCTCCACTTTGAGACTTAGTTACCATGGGATACGTCTGTGCAGGGGTTCTAGGTTATCTCCATGCATGGTCCTTGTTTGGAGTATCAGTTTCAGAAAAGACTCCTGTGCCCAGAATTTTTAGTTCTGTTGCTCTCCTTGTGGAGCTCCTGGACCCTCCAGGTCTTTCTATCTCCCCCTTCTTTCGTAAGATTTCCTGCACTCTGCCCAAAGTTTGGCTATGAGTCTCAGTTGAGGAATGGATACAGAAATTGTGGTACATTTACACAATGGAATACTGCTCAGCAGTTAAAAACAAGGAAATCATGAAATTTGCAGGCAAATGGAAAAGAAAATATCATCCTCAGTGAGTTATCCCAGAAGCAGAAAGACACACATGGTATATTACTCACTTATAAGTGGATATTAGATCATAATGCAGGATAATCATGATAAAATCTGTGCACCTAAAGAAGCTAATCTAGGAAGACCCTGGGTAAGAAGCTTAATCTTCATTCAGAAAGGCAAACGGGATGGAAATCAGAAGAGGGGTAAAACAAGGAACAGGACAGGAGCTTACCACAGAGGGTCTCTGAAAGACTACCCAGCAGGGTATCAAAATATATGCTGAGACTTATTTTGATATTTTTCATTCAAATATTAACACATCACTCGAGCTGATAATGACTGTCACAGTGATGCTTGGGTCTACATAGCTAGGAAGTTTGTCAACAGTATTAATTCATACTCATAGTATATATTATTAGTATTCATTAGGTGCTGGTCGTATTAAATTGATTAATAAATAAATTACTATACTAGTTATTAAAAGTGTAAGCGAGAATTTGCTAAACATGTGTGCTTTGTTATAACAATAACTGAGCTTCCGTTAATGCAATAGATATAAAAAGTGGATTAACACTAGTGTTTATTTGAAAAAAGACTGTGGTTATGTTGAGACGGATTCACTCATCATCCTCAAGCCTGAAGCTTTGCATCTATTTTCTGTTTATTCTTTAAACCAGCATGTCCTTGTAAACATCATCATTTTTTATCCTGAAAACTTCTTTACTTTTCTTCACTCTATTAGAGGCATTATACTTTTTCTATCCATCAAATCCAGCATAGGTCTAATCATTTTGAAATGTCTTTTGTCTCCATTGCAAATAACTAATTGCCTTAGACTTTGAGCACATCTTTTAACCAAGTTTCTCTTGACAACTTAACTCAATGCAGAGAAACTACGTGTACAGATTTGGAGTGAGTGAGTTACATATACAGAAATGGCTTCATCATTATTTAGAAGCAGATTCTTCTCATCAATTTCCTTTACAGCATTCACTCCTGTATTTCCTTTATTCCATGAATGATGACAATATGTTCAGTTTCCTGTATTTTAATTCTACAAATCTTGTAATGCAGTTGTTTCTCAGGCAAGTGACATGCTTACTGAAAAATATAGTGACAATCGCTGATGTCTTAAAGTAAGGCTCTGTTGGCCATTAATGACAATGAAAAACAACACGTTAATTATGGGCCTTATTCATTCTTTTACAATGGTTTCTTTTTATTTTTACTAATGTGTACATTGTGTGCACTATAGGTATAAGCGCATGCAAGTTGTGATGTGCACAGACACCAGAAGAGAAGGTATTGCATTCCTTAGAGCTAGAGTTGTGGGCATGTGGAACACCTGATGTGGGTGCTGAGGACTGAATATGGTTGCCTTGGGATTCTAGTACCCATTGAACCATCTCTCCAGATCCTATTTTCTTTCTTGATGCTTTCCCCCCTGAGTTTGCATTCCAAAATCATTGACAATGTAGTATTTTATTAATTATTTGAGGTTTTTCAGGTAAGATGCGTTAATCATATTTATCCTTTACTTCTTACAGATTCAACCTTCCCCTTCTTTGTGCTTATTTTACTTGTTTAGGAAGGGAATGTTTGGGGGTATCTGTTCTGCCCCCTGACTCTGAGATCTTTCTCTTCTGCTGTGTTCCCTGAGATTTAGTTTTAGTAGCAACATTGTAAATGTATTGACTGTGCATGGGCCTTAAAACCTTAACTATTCTATGTGGTTTAACAAACTGTGGCTTTTGTAGTAGTCTCCATCTTTGATAAGAGGTGAGAACTGCAATTTTCTGTGCATACATGGATAAGTACTTAGAATGTAATTTGAAATTATACTGGCTTAGGAAAATGGTAATTGTACATTCTCATCTAGGTCACTGCATCATCCTCATCTGAAAAAAAAAATGATGATCATAGAGAAATACCCAGTAGGCATCAAAAACTTCTATTTTAAATCCTTCTAATAAAGCACATTATACAAGATAAATTTAAACAATATTAGTTTAAGAACTTATATTATTAGTTAATTCTTACAAATATGCTCTAGGTGAGAAAATGTGCAAGGACACAGCAGTTTTTCAAGGGACTCTAGGACCGAATATACCTTTTTTTTTTTTTTTTTTTTTTTAGTAATCCCAGGATTCGGTCTTTAATAAAGGAAGATTTTCCTTTCTTTATCTTTCTTTTTCTTACGTTAATAAGACATTTTTCTCAGTTAAATACATCATGTGAAAGACTCTACCTAGCAGTGTATCAAAGCAGATGCTGAGACTCATAACCAAACCTTGGGCAGAGTGCAGAAAATCATATGAAAGAAGGGGGAGATAGAAAGACTTGGAAAGGACAGGAGCTCCACAAAGACCAAATATATCTGGGCACAGGAGTCTTTTCTGAGACTGATTCTCCAACCAAGGACCATACATGGATGTAACCTAGAACTTCTGCTCAGACGTAACCCATGGCAGCTCAGTATCCAAGTGGTTTCCCTAGTAAAGGAAACAGGGACTGTCTCTGACATGACCTCAGTGGCTGGCTATTTGAGCACCCCCCACATGAGGGAGGAGTAGCCTTGCTAGGCCACAGAGGATGACATTGTAGCCAGTCCTGATGAAATCTGTTAAGCTAGGGTCAGATGAAAGGAGAGGAGGACCTCCCATATCAGTGGACATAAAGAGAGGGGGGAGGAGATGAGGGAGGGTAGGTGGAAATGGGAGGAAATAAGAGAGGGGGCTGCAGCTGAGATACAAAATAAATAAACTGCAATTAATATAAAAATAAAAAAATTAATTAAAAAATACATCATGTAATATGCAGGTGAGAAACTCAGTTTCTGATTATCTTTTTCCAGAGCTTGCTTTCCCTCCTTGTCTCTTATTATTTATTTTTTAGCCTTTCAGAACAATTATTAGTTAATAACTTGTAATTTCTCTTAAATTTTACCACTCTGCCACTGTGTTTTTTTGTTCTGCTCCATTTATTGTAAGCTAAATATTAGACAGAGTTTTACATATATATATATATATATCTGTAAATCAATACATCTAGGTAAACAGATTAAAATGCAGACTTCTCTTTTACTTGCCTTTGAATAGATCCTGAAGGTCATACTGAGGAAAGAGAATAGGACTCCTGAAGTCATTCTTGAGTTTGTGCACTGCTTTACTTATATGTCTAGGTTTCTGGATTCCTCAGAATGTGTTACAGATTTTCAGACTATACCTCAAAGGATCAAATATATTATTATTATCCTCCAAGCTGTCTGTTACTCAAGTGTTGACCCCTAGTGTTAGAGATCATGCCAGAAGGCCATGAACAACTCTCTGTAAATATTTTGACTGTTTGAATAGCTGCCTCAACACTTGGACAATACATACTTTATATTGATACACTAGAGGAGAGTTACTCTATGGGTCAAAACAACTAGCCAAATCTCCTGCAAAGACTTGCTCATTGCAGTCTGTTCCTCTGGAACAGTACCTGTGCACATACTATGACTTGGTATAATTAAAAACATTACAGAGTCAGAACTAGGTTTGTCTCCTGTCCTGTTACTTGTTTTGTCCTATGTCCAATGCCCATCCCATTTGTCTTTCTAAGTGAGGATTGATCATCTTACACCGGGTCCTCTTTCTTGTTTAACTTCTTTAGGTGTATAGATTTCATTATGTTTATCATATATTATAGGTCCATATAAGTGAGTATATACCATGTGTGTCTTTCTCCTTCTGGGTTAACTCACTCAGAATGATCTTTTCTAGATACCACCATTTGCCTGCAAATTTCATGATTTCCTTGTTTTTGATTGCTGGGTAGTATTCCATTGTGTAAAAGTACCACAATTTCTGTATCTATTCCTCCACTGATGTACATCTGGAAGTTACAGGACAGGAGCCTACCACAGAGGGCCTCTGAAAGACTCTACCTAGCAGTGTATTAAAGCAGATACTAAGACGCATAACCAAACCTTCGGCAGAGTGCAGGGAATCATATGAAAGAAGGGGGAGTTAGTATGATGTGGAGAGGATAGGAGCTCCACAAGGACCAAATATATCTGGGCAGAGGGGTCTTTTCTGAGACTGATACCACGCCAAGGACCATGTATGGATATAACCTAGAACATTTGCTCGAATGTAGCCGGTGGTAGCTCAGTAACCAATTGGTTTCCCATACTAAGGGGAACAGGGACTATTTCTGACATGAACTCAATGGCAGGCTCTTTAACCTTCCCACCCCTCAAGGGAGGAGCAGTCTTGCTAGGCCACAGAGGAAGACTTTGCAGCCAGTCCTGAAGATACCTGATAAAACAGGGTCAGATGAAAAGGGAGGAGGTCCTTCCCATTCAGTGGACTTGGAAAGGGGCAGGGATTCGATGAAGGTGGGAGGGTGGGATTGGGAGGGAATGAGGGAGCAGATACACCTGGGTCACAGAGTTAATAAAATGTAATTAATAATAAAAATAAAAATAAATTTGAAAAAAGAACTAAGTTTGGGATTAGACAAAGTATATTTAATTTTTTTTTTTTTTTTTTTTTTTACATAAAAGGATTTCTCTGTGTAACCGTGGCTGTCCTGGACTCACTTTCTATACCAGGCTGACCACAAACTCACAGCGATTTGGACTTGCCTATCTCTGCTTCCCTGTGTGCTGGAATTACAGGTGTGCAACCATATCCGGCAAACTTTCTTTTCTTTTCTCTTCCTTTTCTTTCTCTTTTCTTTTTTCTTTTCTTTCCAATCTTTTCTATTCCTTTCTTTTCTTTTTAATTTATTCAACTTACATCTCAATCTTAAGACCATCCCTCCTCTCCTTCCAGTTCCACTTTCCCTTCCTCATTCTCTTTCCTCTATTTCTCAGAGTAGGTCAGCCCCCACCCCCACCCAGACACACCAGTTCATCTATTATCATGAGAACTGAGTTTGTCTTCCACCCTTGTGGCCTTGTAAGGAATTCTGACCCGGAGGAAGTGATCAAGCAGGCCACTAAACTGTGTCAGAGATATCACATGCTCCCTAACTAGTGGGCTTACATGAAGCCTAAGATTTCCATCAGAAATATCTTCTTCATGCCTGTGCATTGTATTATGTTTATTGTACTATATGACTAAAATCTACTTGTAAGTATATACCATTTGTGTCTTTATTACTAAGACTGAGAATATTTTTTTAAATAAGTGCTGTTCTCATAACTGCAAGTTTGTTTTAATTTCTAAAAAACAGATTTTGTCAGTTTTATGAAAATTTTTATTGAATAAGGAAGTTTTTTAATTGCTTGTATAATGTTATTGTGGAATGTATACAATTTACATTTGTTCATTCACATGCTGATTTCTCTACCCCACTATCTGGTTTCAAACTAGGCATTACATTGTGATGTCACCTCTCTCAAGTTTGTGTAAATATACCACCATTTGTTCTCCATATTGTCCATAAAACAACCAGCCAATGCTGTACAATGGAGAGAATAGGTGGGATATCCTGGTCATTAGAGGAGGAGAAGGAAGTGAGTGGGAGGAGTCGGAGAGAAGAAATTGGTAGGACAGGACTTGGAACAAGAAGGAGAGATGAACAGGACATAGATATGACTAAAACCAAGTATAAACCTGGAAATCTGAATGGGAGGAAACTATGAGGGCTTGGAGGTGTAGGATGGAGCACCTATGCCCATGCTCAAGGTTAACTAATTCCCAGTCTCTGTGTGGTGATTTGTGTATACAGCTGGTTTAGGTGTAACTGCTGTTTAACTAAAATATAAATCAATATTAAATAATAATCTTCAACATTTTATCTTTACCAGACATTTTCATTGACAGTATTAGGAAGACTTAAGGTGATATCATAATACCAACAAAAAGCAATCGGTATTCAAGTTTTTTTTTTTTTTTTTTTTTTTTAAGATACAGGTAGATTAAGTATGTGTGAAAGGTACTAGAATATCAGGAGCTTTGCATGTGTCCTGACATGTGTGGTTTGATGATAGGGTGCATTTGATGTTCTACTATATTTAGAGAATATACACAGGTACAGGTACTTGGAGTTTCATAATCTATGATTCAGTATTTGAATTTGTTTGAGCAATTGAAAACTTAATTATTTAAATCATAATTTTATTAAGTTGTCTTCACAAATGTCATGGACTATAGTTTGAGAATATACTTAGATAAGAAGGTCTGAAAATTATACACATGCACACACATAATTAAAAAGAATAAAGTCATAATGAATCAAACCAGTGTATGGACTTGAGGTAGACAAAGCCGAGAACATGGGGATCATTTCAGCCAGGTGGAGGAAGAAAAGCACAGTATGTAGAGGAGTGAGGAAGTGAACTAGAATACTGTGGCTTTTTTGGATTCAGTGAGATTAAGTATATTGAGCAAGATGAGAAGAAGAAGGAGAAGAAGAAAAAGAAGAAGAGAAAGAAAAGGAAGAAGAAAAAAATGAACTGATATTTAGGTCTTTGGAAATAAATTTGTACACTGAATTTACAATACTGATGAACAGAAGATAATTTGTGATACATTTGACTATCATAGGAAAATAGGATGTGGTGACAGTGATGTGGAATATCTGGATGGAGAAAGTATGCATACTAAATTCATAATGAGTAAAAGTTTTATTTTATATAGAAAATTTTCTGATGGAACAATAAGAATGGTGGGAGATTTATGTCCTCATAAAAACCAGAGTTATCATTCACTTAAAGAGTGACTGTTACCTGAAGAAATCCTTAGCCTTTTTATATAGGCCATCTACAGTAATTTAATTTTTTAATATTTCTAGCTGAAACAAAATGAGCTAATAAAATATAAAAATATAATTGTCAAGACATTCTTGGGCAATAGAGGTATACTTAAAACCACCGAAGAGTAGGATCATTCCCAACTTCAAATTTTCTAATAAAAGTTTTCATGATAAAATCTAAATATATAATGCTCCATTTTTCTTGAAATAATATTGCTTCCTACTGAAATAAGAACTAGACTTTAGTTCTCTTAATTAATACCACTATTAAATAATGTGGTTATATTGCATACATAAGGGCAACAGATATAAAAACATGAATATATAACTTGCATTATTTTAAAGTGAAAATTGCAATAAATAATAACTGCCAGTGTTTGAAATGAGCATGGTTGATTTTATAATGTGTAAGTATTTTTAACTTAATTGTTAAAACCTATTTATTTCACAATCCTGAAAATCTATTCACCAAACACAAGGACTCCTGCATTTGTAAAAGAAATTTTATTAAACATTAATTCACATATCCATCCCAACATCTTAATAGTGGGAGACTTCTACATCCCACTCTCACCAAAGGACAGATCATTGAGATATAAGATAAACAAAAATAATGACACTTACAGAGGTCTTAAATCAAATGGCCCTAATAGATGTCTACAGAACTTTTCACCTAAACACAAAAGAGTATACCTTTTTCTCAGCACCTCATGAAACCTTCTCCAAAATTGACCATATAGTTGGGCACAAAGCAAGCCCCAACAGATACAAGAAGACTGAAATAATCCCTTGCATCATATTAGACCACCATGGTCTAAAACTAGACCATGAATAACAGAATAACAGAAACAACAAAAAACCTACACACACACACACACACACACACACACACACACAAACACACACATACACACACAAACACACACATACACACACACACAGAAACTGAACAAATCTCTACTCAACAAAAACAAGGTCAGGGTGGAAATAAAGAAAGAAATTAAAGACTTTCTAGAATTCAATGAAAATGAAAGTACAACCTACCCAAACTTATGGGATACAATGAAAGCAGTGCTAGAGAAAAGTTCATAGAATTAAGTGCCTTCTTGAGACATCTCAATCAAACAACTTAACAGCACACCTGAAAGTACTAGGAAAACAAAAACAAACAAATAAAAGCAACAAAAAGAAGCAGACACACTCAAGAGGAGTACAGGGCTAGAAATATTCAAGTTCAGAGCTGAAACCAATAAATTAGAAATAAAGAGAACAAATCAAATAATCAATTAAACCACGAGCTGGTTCTTTGAAAAAATCAACAAGATAGACAAACCCTTAGCCAAACTAACTAAAAGGCAGAGAGAAACTATCCGAATCAGCAAAATCAGAAATGAAAAGGGGGACATAACAATAGACACTGAGGAACTATAAAGGTTTTCTAACCGTTCCCATATTTGTTCTGTTTTTTTTTTTTTTTTAATGAGGAACATTGTGTATAGCAATTACATATATGTACACCATGCATTAAAGACTTGAGGACGTATAACAAGTCAAAGAAACAAGACAGGTATGGACCATGAACAACATTGATTAAAAATACCTTGTTTGTTTATCATCAAAGCTCCAAATAACAATCATAATGCAAAACTACTTAAATGGAAGTACATAAAATAAATGAGCTTTACTATCACTAGAAAAGTTTAACATACACCTCCAAAATTAACTTACATAGAAACAATTTTAAGAAATGCTGAAGTCCTGTTATAGAACATCTATAGGATGAAATCAAATTGATTAAAATAATCTTCTGATGAGCCAGCCTTTCAAACAGTATTAATATATCAAACAATCACATGCATAATAAAGACAAATCACTACAAAATTCTATAATTGTTATTAAGTTATGTAGTGTGAGTAGCATTAAATATTCTTTAATTAAAAATGAACTTTACATTACAGTCACATTATTCTCCAGTAACTAAATCTAAATAAAGAAATTTCAATTGCCTATGATAAAATACATTTTATTTATTTGCTTTAGAAGTGATGTTAATTTGAAGAAGGGCTTGACATTTTTCTTCTTTTTTACCATTTCTTTGTAAGCATGTTCAATAACTAAAATTAGAGAAATCACTAATGTTTGGTACATCAGCATGTCCTGAAACAGTGAAAGTCTGGTCACATAAGGCTTTCATTAAAAGAAATTCTGACAGAGTGAACATTGAAAGTAGCAAATTTCTGCTTACCAATATTTTTTTATTTTCTTCAAAAGAAACACATACATGTTCTTTGGTCAACAGGAGCTTCGGTGACATCTTATAGAACATAACAATTATGTAAACAAAATAAACCAAACCATTAATAACAACAAAATCAGTAAATAATATTTTCATGTATGTTCTTATTATAGAAAACCAACCTGTACATAATTTGTGAGATGATTGTTAAAATAAGAAAAGTCTGAGACAATACATATAACTTTTAGAATTACATAACACTAGAATAATTTTAAGTAAATGTAGAAGGTAAGAGAATGTAACATAACAATAACAGTTTTCCATGAAATGAAGATCGGTGGAGATAGATGCCATGTCTTCACTGCATGCATATAAATAAACTGAGATCAATTAGATTTTAATTTGAGAAGATAGCTCAAATGTTCTCATTAAAAGTACCATTTGGTTAAGTTTTATCTGATGGGATTAAGTAGTGATTGACACAATTCAATAGTTTAATACAAAATCATTTGACTTGGGAAGGTAGCACTTGACATCATCAAAATTATACAACAGAAATCAACTTGGGTATGTTTAAGTGTTTAACCTTGAAGACACTTTATTATTGACTTTATACACTGAAAACCAGGCCTTGTCCTACGTATTGTTCATTATGAAGTGATGAAGCAGGTTGTACCACAAGTATAAAAAAATGTTTAACAACAAAATCCATGCATCTGCTTAAGAAATTATTTATATTCATTTAAATGTTGCTATGAAAGTTTTCAAGTGTTGATTTGAAAGGCAGAGAAACACTTCCACTTTCAGTGGACTAGAGGAAGAAGATGGCCGGAAGAGGGAGGATGAGACTGGGAGGTGTTGAAGGAAGAGACTTCAATCAAGATAGATAATTAATAAATTGTGAAAAAAATAAAAATTAAAAAAAAATAGTGCTCATCCATCAGCTGTATGACTCAATGAATGATTTCTAAAGGCTCATGCCATTACTATTATGTTTCATTTTAACATCTTAGTTCATTACTATACACGCGTGTGTATGTGATCATGAAAACTCATTTTCCAATGACATTTTCTCTACTGTATTTTGACAAAGAATTAGCCATATAAAAGAGATTTATTTACCTCAAACAAAACAGGTGCACATTCTGTCATAAAATTCTGAGAAGTTAAAGAATCTCAAGACAAATAAGTGTCTTTCTGGAGATGGAAGGGGATTATTCTTTGTAGTTAAATAGAAATGTTTGTGTTTTTCATGACAGGATAAAATTACAACTGTTCTGCTGACCTCTGCCAATGGAAATTTTTTCACATTAGATTTTCAATTCACATCTGGTTTTCAATGTAGCTGACTTGTGTAATGAAAAGCAAACTAAAATTATAGTATCATAACAAATTTACCTTATATCATTTTTAGCAACTCCTGATAATTTTCACTCATATTATACTTTGGTTGAATAAAACATACACCAAAATAAAACTGCTTTAGTAATACTTTAATAACTAATTGCTGAAAGCTTATTTACATCAAGTTTCTAATTATTTTAATTAGTAGTCCCTTATAAGTTGGGGGTGATTTATGCATATTATTATGTTATCTATGAATAGTAATACTCTGACTTCTTTGCTTCCAATTTCTATCCCCTTGGTCTCCTTTATTTGTCATATTGCTTTAGCTAGAATTATCTTAAAGAGATATAGTGAGTGGATAACCTTATCTTGTCCCTGATTTTAGTGGGAACACTTTAAATTTCTCTCCTTTTAACTTGATGTTGGATTGGCTTCTTGTTGTATATTGCCTTTATTGTGTTTAGGTATGTGCCTTGAATCTCTGATCTCTCTAAGACTTTAATCATGAAGGTGTGCTGGATTTGTAGATGATATGACAATAAATATCAGTGACCCCCAAGATTCTACCAGAGAACTCCTACAGCTGAAAAACACTTTCAGTGAAGTGTCTGGATAGAAAATTAACTAAAAAAAAATTAGTAACCCTACTTTACACAACAACAAAAGGACTGAGAAAGAAATTAGGTAGCAGCACCCTTCATAATAGCAACAAATAATATAGAATATCTTGGTATAACTCTAAGCATGCAAGTGAAAGACCTGTATGACAAGAACTTCAAGTCTTTGTAGAAAGAAATTGGAGAAGATTTGAGACAATGGAAAGATCTCCTATGCTCGTGGATCAGAAGGAATGACATAGTAAAAATGGCCGTCCTACCAAAAGCCATCTACAGAGCCAATGTAATTCCCATCAAAATTCCAACACAATTCTTTACAGACTTAGAAAGAACAACCATTAACTTTATTTAGAAAAATAAAAGACGCAGGGTAGCCTAAACAATTCTGTATACTTTAAAAGAACTTCTGGTGTTAGCATCATCCATGATTTAAAGCTATACTATAGAGCAAGAGTAATAAAAACTGCATGGTACTGCCATATAAAGGTTGATACATGGAACTGAACTGAAGACGCAGAAATAAACCCACATTTCAATGGGCACTTGATTTTTGACAAAAGAAGCCAAAACCATACAGTGGAAAAAATAAAGCCTCTTCAACAAATAGTGCTGTCTTAACTGGATGTCCACATGTAGAAAAATGCAAATAGACCCATTATTATCACTCTACACAAAACTCAAGTACAAGTGGTTCAAAGACCTTGACATAAAATCAGAGACTCTAAACCTATTATAAGACAAAGTGGGGAAAAGTTTAGAATTGGCATAGGCAACAACTTCTTGAACAGAACACCAACAGCACAGGCTCTGAGATCAACAATTAAGAAATGTGATTTCATGAAACTTAGAAGCTTTGATAAGTCAAAGGACACTTGTTTACAGAAGACACCAGCCTGAAGATTTGGAAAAGATATTCACCAATCCTACATCAGACAAAGGGCTAATATCTAAAATATACAAAGAACTTAAGAAACTAAACAGCAATAAATCAAATACTCCATCTAAAAAATAGGATATTCACAACAGAAGACTACTGAATGGCTGAGAAGAACTTAAAGAAATGCTCAGTGTACCTAACCATCAAAGAAATACAAATCAAAACAACTCTAACATTCCATCTTACACCGGTCAGAATGGCTAAGATAAAAATCTCAAGTGACAATACATACTGGCCAGGATGTGGAGAAAGAGGAGTACTCCTCCATTGCTGATGGGAGTGAAAACTTGTACACCTTCTCTAGAAATCCATCTGGCACTTCTTCAGAAAATCAGGAAAGTTCTACCTCATGACCAAGTTATACAACTCCTAGGCATGTATCTGAAAGCTGTTACACCATACAACAAGGACATTTGCTCAGCTATGATCTTGGCAGCTTTATTCATAATAGCCAATATCAGGAAACAACTTAGATGTCTCTCAACTGAAGAATGGATACAGAAATTGTGGCACATTTACAAAATGGAATACTACTCAACTATTAAAAACAAACAAATCATGAAATTTTCAGGCAGATGGATGGAAATAGATAAGATAATCCTAAGTGAGGTAACCCAGACTCAGAAAAAGTACATAGCATGTACTCACTTATAAGTGGTATAAGACCATAGTACAGGATAACCATACAACAATTGACAGACCCAAAGAAGTTAAGTAACAGAGAAGGCCCAAGGGAGAGTTTTGGAATGTCACTCAGAAATCAAATAGACAACAGAAGTGAATGAAGAGAGGCAACTTAGCAAGAGATAAATTGAGGAGGGAAACAAAGGAAGGGAACAGATGTGAAGAGGGCAGGACCTGAGAGGGCTTGGAACAAGAAGGGAAGCTGAGGGGGAACATCCTTATGTCAACCTGGAGGCCTGCCACAGGGTAGACTTCTAGGAGGATTAAGGTGTGTCTCTAGCTAAGATGAGAGAGAGCCTGGCATATCTGTGCTGTGGAAGAGGCTCCACGCAGTGGATCAAAACAGATGCTGAGACTCACTGCCGAATTTTGGGAGAAGCTTAGAGAGTCTGGTAAAAAAGTTGAGGGGAGGATGGAAGGACCAGGAGGGCACAGGAGATTCATAAGAAGAAAAACAGAGTCAACTAACCTGAACCCAGGTGGCCTCGGGGAGACTGAAGATAACCAAGGACCATGAGTGGTCTGGACCTAGGTCCCTTACACATATGTAGTCAATGGGCAGCTCAGTCTTCATGTGGGGCCCTAGTAAAGGGAGATGGAGCTGTCTATGACATGGCTTCTGTTGCCTGCTTTTTAATCACTACCTCCCTGGCAGGGTTGCCTCCTAAGGCCACAGGGAAAGATGTGCTCAGTCCTGACGCTACATGCTGGTGGCTGTTGGTAGGGTAGGCTCCCTGTATCTGAGGAGTAGAGGATGCCGGCTAGGGGGAAGAGCTAGGGAGGATAGGACCAGAAGGAGAGGAAGGATGGGGCTGTGTTTAGGATGTAAACTGAATTAATTAATTAATTGATTGATTGAAAATAAAAAAATAAGAAAAATCTACAAAGCTATGTTTCTTTTGTCATGTGGAAATCAAAATTAAAATTCTAGCTTCACAGAGGATGGCATAATTGTAGAAAAAGAATTTCAATTTTTGACCAAAAAAAAGAAAAAAAAAACCCAAAAACAAAAAACAAAAAAAAAAAATGGAATAAGTATAACACAGAAGGTAAGACATTAATTCTGAAACATGTAATATAAATATATTTTGTAGATTTAAATTTGAATATACTAACATATGCTTGATAACATAGGACGAAATATTGTGCAGATTTTAACAATTTCATCTTGGCTCTTATGAGTTGTGAGTTTTGAAGAAAGGGACCGTTTTATAAATATGACTGTTAGAAACTGGGAATGACTATGGCCATGCAATGTGTTAGGTAGGTTTGGCAAAGATTTTAAGAGCAGAGACAGATTTGAGATGTATTTTGCTATCTTGACTTATGTAAACTTGTGCACTTGTATGTGTATGAGAATGTGGGTTCCTAGGACACTAAGGACAATGAGTTTCCCCTGGACCTGGAGTTACAGTCTGCTGTAAACCAACTGATGAAAGTGCTACAAACCAAAGTATGCAAGAGCAAGATACACTTTCTGCCAGTTAATCATGTCGCCAGAGATATGTTTGTATCTATTTGAGCATGAGAAAATATTGTCTGAAAGAAAATAATTTTTTTTGTATTGTTTAGTTATATCAATTCACTATCTTTCCTACTGGTAAAATTTAACTGATGGAGGAAGTGAACAGGCCTTTGTGAGCAAAATTGTTCATATGTACTATCTAAACCTAGACCCTTCAGAAGCTGGATGAAAATGGCACTTATAATAAAGCTTACAATTTATTTAAAATCATTATTGTGCATAAATTGGGATCTTGTTAACTCTCATTTATGCAATGCAAGTGCTTATTATATACTGATTATAGAATTCAATGTGGATTTTTTTTTTTTTTAGGAGCCTAGATTACGGTTAGCAACCTTCCTAATTATGCAATCATTAATACAGTTTCTCATATTGGGGTGATCCCATATTTTAAAATTATGTTTGCTGCTTCTTCGTAAATGTAGGTTTGCTACTGTTACGAATTATAATGTAAATATCTGTGATTTCTGATGGTCTTGCTTGACCTTTGTGAAAGGGTCATTTATACCCCAAAATTGCCATGGCCCATAGGCTGAGAACTACTGGGCTAGAGAAAGATGTAATCAAAAAAGTAATCAGTGAAGTACTATTGTGTAGACTATGACAATTATAATAATGATGTAAAATAATGTACATATTAAAGAGACTTTAAAAAAGTTTCCATATGACATATTGTTAACAAAGAAAAAGAATACCATGCTATAGGGAAGAGAGAACATTGTATGATTCACAGATCTATTGTTGCTTTCTCAAGTTATTTCATACGTAATAAGTTATTAATATCTTTGGTAGGAAAGATTTTATTCAAAAATCTGTTGGCTATAGAAAAAATATTTCATCTGTGAAAAGTCATAAAATCTCTAAAATATCAATTAAATCTTATTTTAGCTTACAGTTATATTGTTGTGAATGTCAGTTAAACATGCCTTAGGTTCTGTGAAAAAAAAAAAAAAGGTCAATCATTAATCAGTGTCACAAATTGTACAGGAACAGCAAAGCTAAAACAAATGAGGACATTTGATTGATGGTTTAGGAAACAAACATAAAAATATATTAGAAGGTCTAATTTGAATCTCTGGTATTTTAATGTATTTATATATGATAAAACACAAAATTATATATTTGGGTGAGTTTTGGAATTCTGTGTACATATCTAATACCATCCAAATTTACTAATTTTGTCATCACAGAGTCTTTCCTCATCTTTCATTCCAGTCAATTTCCAATCCCTCTCTGTAAGCATCACCAGGTTCATGAATAAGCCTTCCTCTGCTTTTCATTACACTGGAACATCCTGCTTATTAGTGAACTTCATATAAATGTGAATATGAGTAAACATATTTTTAATTTTTCTTTATTATTATTTACTACAGTTTATTTACACTTTATCCTAGCTGGAGCCTCCTCACTGATCCAGTCTCACTCTCCCTCCCTCTTTTCCTGCTATGCCCCCCCCCCCACGACTTAGTTCACTGATAGCAGAGGTCCTCCTCCCCTACTATCTCACCCTAGCCTTTTAGTTCTCATCAGCACTGTCTGGATCTTCTTTCTCTGTGGCCTCGTTAGACCACCTAGCCAGGAAGGGGTGATCAAAGAGCCAGCCACTGAGTCCATGTCAGAGAGACCCCCTGTTCTTTTTACTAGGGAACCCACATGAGTAATGAGCTACCCATGGGCTACATCTGAGCAGGGGTCTAGATTATCTCCATGCATGGTCTTTGGTTTATCATCAGCCTCTGCAGGACCTCCTGAGCCCAGATTTTTTGGCTCTGTTGGTCTCCTCGTGGAGCTCCTGCCCCCTCCAGGTCTTTCTATCTCCCTCATCTTCCATATATTATGGTTTCAAGTTTAGTATTTTTTTTATGAGATTCCTGTATGTACATTGGTGAATGAATTCATCTTGGTGTTTATGCCTTCTCTTTGGCTCTTCTCCTTCTGTTCTGTCCAATTCCAGTATATTAGTCTTTATCTTACCTCATTACATTTTATTTTATTAAAAAGAGAAGAAAAAATAAATGAGCCTTGCAATAAAAAAGCATGATCATACATACCCACAAACACACACATATAGACACACACAACATAAAACAGAATATTGAAAATAATACCAATAAGATAAAAAATGCCCAAACAAACAAACATGATAAAAAAGACCAAGAAGCTATGGCTGGGCTCATTCTGTGTTAGCCATGTACTTTCAGCATGGTTGTTAGTATCTTGGAACACAACCTGCTCCTGGGTTACCCAACAACTTATGATGTCATCATGTGTCACTGGCCACACCTGGAAGGCTTGGTTACCTTGCCCCTTAAAGGGCCAACCCCGACACGTGGTCTCTCTCTTACTCTTACACTCTCTCTCGTACTCTTATACTCTATTACTTTCCTCTCTTACTTTCTGTCTCTCTCTCTCTGTCAGTGCCCCTTCCCTTTTCTCTCTCTCTCTTCATGTCCTGCTCCCCCCTCCCTCCATACCCTACTAATAAACCTCTTGCAGAGAATATCGATTGACCAGCATCGTGCTTTTTTAATAACATTACAATGGTACATACAACTTAATGTGTTTAGTACAT
Organism: Psammomys obesus; assembly: GCF_907164565.1. Classification (NCBI taxonomy): domain Eukaryota; kingdom Metazoa; phylum Chordata; class Mammalia; order Rodentia; family Muridae; genus Psammomys; species Psammomys obesus. The sequence goes on along the minus strand of NW_026596079.1, from coordinate 27,890,951 downwards.
CCAGTGAGAAAAGAAAACTAATTTTTATTTTCTGGAGGATGGCAATTGGAGATGCATTCTAGATTAGGGATAATGGATTATGTTCAATTCCTCCTCACAGTTCTAGGAATTACTCGGGCTTTAACCTGTGTAGGTCCCTTGAAAGATGCACAATCTTTGTGAGTTCCTATGTGTGTAGGTCCTGTGGTGTGGAAGACACTGTTTTGTTGGTGTTATCCATCCCACCTTGTTCTTAAAATCCTCAACATTGCTTTCTGAGCTCAGAGAGGAAGAAGTACTCAGTGTTCCAAAATTTATCACTTACTGAGCAATGTTTAGTTGGTTCACTGCATTTATACCTCAAAAATATTACAAGTAGCCAATGTATTAAACTTCATGTTCAGGTATGTATGTACTGTAGAAGCATATTTTTACATTTGCTATATAACCTAACAATTGTTACAAATCAATTAAATAATTTCCTCATAAGCGCTATCATGATGTTAATCCAATAAATTAACAGAGATTTTCAAGTTAATGGTGAACGAATACAACTAAAATTTCTCCTAATACATAAAGGATCATATATATGTGTGTGTGTTTATGTGTGAATGCATATGTGTGTGTGTGTATGAACATCTCTCTGTGTGTAATAATATCTCATCATTTTATGTTGTTATAAATAAAAACCATAATCAAGGCAACTTAAAAAATATAGTGTTTACTTAGGCTTATGGCTCAAGAAATAGAATCCATAATGGTGGAACTAAGGCAATAGATAACTAGAGCAGAATGCCCATAAATCAATCTTCAAGGGAAAAGAAGAAGAGTTAATTGTAAGTTGAGAGGGGCTATAAACCCTGAATGCCAGCTCCTAATGACATACTGCCTTCAGGAATGTCACACATTCTCAGGGTTCCAAATACCTACAAACAGTGTCTCAAACTGAGACCAATTGTTTAAATACTCAGCTTATGGGTGTCATTTCTTATTTGACCATGACAAAAATGACGTATATTTTCTAAGTCCTAATGATTATAAAGTTACTAATTTCGTTTGTATATTCTGCTATTTCTATCACTACCAGACAGATTTATTAAAAAATAAATAACAATTCCCTATCACTACATGGCTTTTTCCAATATGTTTTCAAAATGTTCAAATAAGTCATCAGGCTATGATTCCATTCCTATTTTCATGTTCATTTCTTTTGCGAAATCAAAAGTATTCTCTCAAACTCTCAATATATTTTTCCCTCCAACATAGCAATTTATACTCCACTTAGTTCTAGGTCTATCATTTACATTTGAGTTTTTAGCCTTTGGTTTATGCCTATATGTGATAGTGAAATTCCAGCCTACAACCTATTGAGATAGATAAAAAAAAAAAATGCAAACATGCATGATTGTGCTTTGCATCATTCCTTGGAAACTAAGCTAAATTAAAAATAAAAATGGCCTAGGGAAATGCAAATGACTCTCTAGGATAGATTATATTGTATTTACGACAGAGAGACGCCAACTGTGTGTAGCATGAAATTCACAATAATGACATCTCACTTTCTGAAACTTTCCTAGCATGGTTATAATATGCTGTCATAGAGAACAAGAAGAGCTAAAAATAAACTGCACTGTGCCAGTCTGTATGCAGAAATGTATAAACTCCTAGCATTTTGTATGTTGAGACAAATTTGCCTCAGTAAGCTTGTGAGGTGATACAAAAACTCCAGTGATCTACATTTCTTTTCAAGTGTCCTGGCGAGATGAAAACAGCAAGTAGACAGTTGGAATTTTTGTGCTGGGGTGATATAGCCTATGAGAAAAGGGATCCAATTTCTACTAATTATTCTTCCTAAAATGAAGTAAATAAAGCTGATGCATTTATTTTAGTAGTCTATGAATCTAGCATTTATATATTCAGGAAGATTAACCAAAAGTACTTTATGATTGAAAAGAATCTAATCTTTGAAAAAACATTAGAATAACTTGAGAATATATATATTTATATTGTATATACATTGAAGAAATTTTGGGAGATAATGAAATGTCTATGTTTTCTTGGCAAAATATTAATATCTTGGATGTAGAATCACCAGGAAATTATAATTACATATGTCATGTACTTAATAGAGCTCAGTAACATTTCAAATACATGTTTTACTTACTAAAATATGAATTCTTGATGAGAATTGGCTAACACTGGTGATGATCCACCAAAAAATTCAACCAAGGTACTCTCATGTCTATGAATCTATGAATTATTTTAATATCTCCAATGTTCAGATCTGAAGAATTTTGGTTAATCTCAGAAAAAGTAGAGAAAACATGATGACTTATTCTGTAATGAACTTGGTTCACTGGACTGCATCTTTAACTAGTACTGGGGGTATACAATTTTGGGAACAACAACAAGGATACCTTGGTAGTCTTTGATAAGTTTTATTTGCTAGTGTAAGCATAGTGTTACATTACACTAAACCAAGATGAATTGGAAAAAAATGTGACCAATCTGATGATTCATCTCTGTTGCATTTGAAATATAGGTGATCAGGTCTACGACCCTACCACCCTGAATGCATTTGATGTCATCTGAAATACAGGTGATCAAAAGAAGAGATATAAACAGAAAGTTCAAAACATACTCTTATGGAATAAAATCATAAAACCGTTCTCTGAAGATCAACGGTCAAGTTATCCAAGAATTGCATGACTATTTTGGAATAACTAATAGAAATTTGATTAGATTAGAGCCATCATCCATTTTGTTCATTACTATAATGCTGGCCAAAGCCCAGACATAGAGGCCACCAGCTCTCAGGTTGAACTTGTTAATTTGCTAAATATTTATGCTATCAAAGAAATTAAAAATATTGGTAGTTTTGCTGGTCTCAACCTAGGTAGGATAAGGTCAATTTTGCAACAGGAGGAGTGGGTCTTACCCTATCAGGGGACTAGGGAAAAGGTATAGGGGAGAAGAGGGATAATGGGTGGGGCTAGGTGGTGATGAAGGAGGGGCTACAGTGGGGATACAAAGTGAATAAATTGCAGTAGATAAAAAAATAAATATAAAAATTTTGCAACAATGGTCAAAACTGAGGTGAAGAGTCAAAAGCCCAGTGCTGATAAAAAGAGACAAAATCAGACATCAGTATTAAGTCTGCCACCCTCAAATCTCAAAAAACATTGTGCTAGAGAAGGCAGGAAAAATATAAGAGCCAGAAGAGAGAAATTACTTTTATTTTCTGGGCATGACATGATCCTCAACCTCATGACCTACCAATAGCTGGTATTACTCTATACCACTACAAAATCAAATCTGCAAAAGTTCTGCCATAGGTAGGGAGGTGATGTCCAGATTCCACTTCTTAGTGAGGAGCTGCTGGCAGTCGGTGGTTTCTGAAGAGGAGAAAACACTATTATTTGAGAATGTGACCATTGGTAGATTTCCCATACTCCATTAGCTATACCCACACACATGATAAATATGGACAAAGCTAACTCTACTTAGTGGATTATAAAACATGAATAAAAGAAACATAAAGTTGGGAGGGATACATTTTGTGGGGGTTATGGAAGAGGTGGTGAGGAAATACAGGATAACATCTTGTTTTGTGTATTTGTGTATAAAATTCTCAGGAATAAAGGAGGAAAAAGAATTTTAATAAAAAAAACAATAAATAGAATTTGGAGTTTTAAAACTACCTCTTATTGACTATGGCATCAAAAGCAACAATTGCTATTACTGAAACTGCTGCTGCTGCTACTATTACCTCAATTAAATTATGTATTTTATTTCTTCTTATGTGAATACTGAGCTAAAGTCACGCAGTCTAACAACCAATTGATATTTTTCCCATGAGAGTGGGGGTGTTATCTCTGTGTCTTTTGCCTGCATTTGGGACACTCTTCCTGCTACTGGGTTGCTTCATTCAGCCTTGATATGAGAGTATTGCCTAGTCTTATTTCATCTTGTTCCATCATGTTCAGCTGATATCCCTGGTAAGCCGTGTGTTTTCTCTGGGTAAAGAGAGGAGGAGTGGATGTGGGAAGAAGGGAGGAGGAAGGGTATTGGGAGAAATAGAGGGGAGATGCTTCAATCAGGATGTATTGTATGAGGAAAATAAAAAGAAAAAAAGTTTTAGTGTATTTCCATGTGCTGTCTTTGTTGTATTTAATTTTCTCTTTAGATTAAAGTATTTGTTCTAGTGTCCTCTGTAGAGACAGCTCTGTATACACAAATTCCTTATCTGTTTTTAATCATGAAAACACTTTTCTTTCTGTTTTGATTATGAATGATTGTTTTTATGAGTATAGTAGTAAGACTGAAATCTGTGGTTATTTTCTGCTTAGGTTAGAACAGCAGCCCAGGGCCTTCATGATTTACAAGTCCCCACCAAAAAGTTAAATGTAACTTGTTCTTTCTCTTTTGCTGCCTTGATCTTTCTTTGCATCTTTGTTTTCTGTTACCAAACTTTTCAGGCGGTGGTCTAGCTTGAACTATGCTTGTTCAGTGTCAGGACCTGTCCATGTTGGTGTAAAACACAGGTTTCAGTAGTGGTCTGACCGTGGCTAGAGAGAGAGCTAATTTTGAGCTGGGAGTAAACCTATTGGGAAATTCCCTTTGATGATTTTCATAGGTCTGTAGAGGACACACAGGGTTTTTCAGGTCAATTTGCAGGTCCATGTTGGTCACCCCATGTTGGTCCATGTATCAGCACAGGGTAAGTTATAAGACTGGGTGACCAATGAGCAGGCAGGCAGGAAAATATAATTATGAAGTATATGAGTTGAAATGAAACTTGAAAATTTTGTAATAATGAATTTTAATGTAGATTGCAAATAACAGCAATATGCAACTTTGAAATATGTAAATTGTATAATTAAAATATTTTATCTGCCCTTCTGAAAGACAAGTGTGAATAAGGAAAACTTACTTCTATATAAAATAAATGTTCTGAAATCATGGGATACCTGAAACTTTTAAAATCCCACAGCTGGGTGATCTGAGCATACAGACATTTCTGGCGGAAATTTTTTTTTTGAGTAATCTACAGTATTTCACAATTTATATTATGCATATTGCTATTAATACAATCAAATATGTGTATCTTTGAATTTAATCTGATTGTTTAAGGTTCCTTATCATAATCATGTTATATTTTTATTTAGTAAAAAAATATATATATACTTTTCTATGTCTGAAATGAATCCCAAAATCACAGGAGACCTATAAAGGCATATTTTCATCTTCTCATTATATTCCTTGTTTGATTGCTTTCTTGCTAGTAAGTGTGTCAATATTTCTCTTCCAAGTACATTCTTTCACTGCCAAAGTGGATTAAAACACCAGACCCTGGATTTTAGTCCCTTTATCTGTGTTGGACATGGTCCCATGAGTCTAAGTGTAACAAAATGAGAATACTCATCCTTTATCCAAAACTGGAGAATGTGTTATGTTGCAGATGGCAAGGGTTTAAAGACTTAACAAATTGATGTGAAAATAACCTTTTTTTTTTTTTTTAATGTAGGTGGAAAACTTTGGCTGTTTCTCTGCCAATTTGGCATTCTCTGCTGAGACCTGTGTTTAATTTGTGCCAAGTGTTGAATATGACAATGAAAATATGTCACAGACAAAGCAACAGTTTATACTCATATGGGAAGAGGAAGGACTCAAATATGAAACTTGCCATTGACTTTAAAAGCCTGGAAGATCTTTTACTACACCACTTCATGAGAAATAATGAAACATATCACCAATTTTACTGAGTATACTTATAGAAAGGTACGTTTGGAATAGTTTTCTTGTTATTCTGTATGAAACTTGTATGATGTAAATGCTAAGAAAAGCCAATAATTTCATGATAATTTTTTAAATTTTTATTTATTTATTTTCTTATTGGTTACATTTTATTAACTCTGTATCCCAGCTGTATCCCGATCTCTCATTCCCTTCCAATCCCACCCTCCCTCCTTCATATCCACCCTGCCCCTTTCCAAGTCTACTGATAGGGGGGAACTCCTCCCCATTCATCTGACCCTGTTTTATCAGGTATCTTCAGGACTGGCTGCAAAGTCCACCTCTGTGGCCTAACAGGACTGCTCCTACATTGGAGGGTGGGGAGGTCATAGAGCCAGGCATTGAGTTCCTGTTCGAAATAGTCCTTGTTCCCCTCACTATGGGAGACCAATTGGTCACTGAGCTACCACAGGCTACATCTGAGCAGAGGTTCTAGGTTCTATCGATACATGGTCCTTGGTTGAGTGTCAGTCTCAGAAAATACGCTGTGCCCAGATATATTTGGTCCTTGTGGAACTCCTATCCTTTCCATATCATACTAACTTCCCTTCTTTCATATGATTCCCTGTACTCTGCCGAGGGTTTGGTTATGAATCTTAGTATCTGCTTTGAAACACTGCTAGGTAGAGTCTTTCAGATGCCTTCTGTGGTAGACTCCTGTCATACATTCAATGCACATCCCATCTGTCTTTCTAAGTGAGGATTGATCATCTTACCCCATGTCCGCTCTCTTGATTCTCTTTTTTTAGGTGTATAGATTTCATTATGTTTATCATATCTTATAGGTCTATATAAGCGAGTATATAGCGTGTTTGTCTTTCTCCTTCTGGGATATTTCACTCAGAATGATCTTTTCTAGATACCACCATTTGCCCACAAATTTCATGATTTCCTCCTTTTTGATTGCTGCGTAGTATTCCATTGTGTAAAAATACCACAATTTCTGTACCAATTCCTCCATTGATGGACATCTGGGTTGTTTCCAGGTTCTGGCTATTACAAATAAAGCTGCTATAAACATGGTTGAGCAAATATCCATGTTGCGTACTTGAGCAAATTTTGGGTATATACCTAGCAGTGATATAGCTGGGTCTTGAGGAAGCACTATTCCTAATTGTCTGAGAAAGTGCCAGATAGACTTCCAAAGTGGTTGTACCAGTTTACATTCCCACCAGCAGTGGAGGAGGGTTCTCCTTTCTCCACAACCTCTCTAGCATGTGTTGTCTCTTGAGTTTTTCATCTTGGCCATTCTGATTGGTGTAAGGTAGAATCTCAGGGTCATTTAGATTTGCATTTCCCTAATGGTTAATGACGTTGAACATTTCTTTAAGTGTTTCTCTGCCATTCGATATTCCTCTACAGAGAATTCTCTGTTTAGCTATGTTCCCCGTTTTTTAATTGGATTACTTGGTTTGCTGTTTTTCAGCTTCTTTAGTTCTTTGTATATACTGGATATTAGCCCTCTGTCAGATAAAGGGTTGGTGAAGATTCTTTCCCAATCTGTAGGCAGTCGTTTTCCTTTGATGACAGTGTCCTTTGCTTTACAGAAGCTTTTTAGTTTCATGAGGTCCCATTTATTGATTGTTGTTCTTAGATCCTGTGCTGTTGGTGTTCTGTTCAGGAAGTTGTTTCCTGTGTCAATGAGTTCTAGGCTGTTCCCCACTTCTTCTTCTAACAGATTTAGAGTATCTGGTTTTATGTTGAGGTCTTTGATCCACTTGGACTTTAGTTTTGTGCAGGGTGATAAATATGAATCTATTTTCATTTTTTCTGCATGTAGACATCCAGTTGGACCAGCACCATTTGTTGAAGATGCTGTCTTTTTTCCATTGAATGGATTTGGCTTCTTTGTCAAATATCGAGTATTCATAGGTGTGTGGGTTTATTTCTGGGATTTCTATGCGGTTCCATTGTCCTCCTTTCTGTTTTTATACCAATACCATGCAGTTTTTATTACTATCGCTCTGTAATACATACAGCTTGAAATCGGGGATGGAGATACATCCAGATGATCTGTTGTTGTACAGGATCGTTTTGGAGATTCTGGGTTTTTTGTTTCTCCATATGAAGCTGAGAATCTTTTTTTCAAGGTCTGTAAAGAATTACGTTGGTATTTTGATGGGAATTGCATTGAATCTGTAGATTGCTTTTGGCAGGATGGCCATTTTCACAATGTTAATCCTACCAATCCATGATCACGGGAGATCTTTCCATCTTCTAATATCTTCTTCAATTTCTTTCTTCAGAGACTTGAAGTTTTCCTCAAATAGGTCTTTCACTTGCTTGGTTAGTGTCACCCCAAGGTACTTTATGTTATTAGTGGCTACTGTGAAGGGTGTTGTTTCCCTAATTTCTTTCTCTGCCCTTTTGTCTTTGGTATACAAGAGGGCTTCTGATTTTTTTGAGTTGATTTTGTATCCTGCCGCTTTGCTGAAAGTGTTTATCAGTTGAAAAAGCTGTATGGTTGAATTTTTGGGGACGCTCATGTATTCTATCATATCATCTGCGAATAGTGACACTTTGACCTCTTCCTTTCCAATTTGTATCCCCTTGATCTCTTTAAGACAATAAGTTGTCTTATTGCTCTGGCTAGGACTTCAAGTACTATGTTGAAGAGATATGGAGAGAATGGGCAGCCTTGTCTTGTCCCTGATTTCAGTGGGATTGATTTAAGTTTCTCTCCATTGAGTTTGATATTGGCTATAGGCTTACTGTATATTGCCTTTACTATGTTTAAGTATGTGCCTTGTATCCCTGATCTCTCCAAGACTTTAAATATGAATGGGTGTTGGACTTTGTCAAATGCTTTTTCGGCCTCTAAGGAGATGATCATGTGGTTTTTCTCCTTCAGTTCGTTTATGTGGTGGATTACATTGATGTTTTTCCATGTGTTGATTCACCCTTGCATGCCTGGGATGAAGCCTACTTGGTCATGGTGGATGGATAATTTTTAATAAACTTAAACTATCTTATTTTAAGTTGACATGTAATATTTTAGTTACATCAATAAAAATGAACTTTCAAATTTTCATACATGTTTTTACACTAAGAAAACACCAGGCAAATTCAAACTTACTTATGTTGCTTTTTCCAATCTAAGAACTAGGATCTACAGGATGGGAGAGCATGTAATGTTCACAGGTGAGGAAAGGGTAGAGATCTGATTTTCCTAAGTAATGTATGCTGAGGTCATAAGCTATGGAGAGAGTTAAGTCATAATGTTGATGATATTTTGGAGGCTATGTGAAATGTCGATCCTGAGAAATACCTAGACACAAACTTCTGTGTAGAATGAACACTTCCCTAAGCCTAAGTCTGGAGACTCCACTACATCTTCTTGAGTACATTCTAAAACTTATTCATGAAAAATAACATAAACATCTGTAAGACATAAACGTCTTTGTGTGTTTCTTAGCTATAAGACAGCCTTTTTTCAAATTCTGTTACCTGATATTCCTGTATATTTCAACATTTTCATAGAATCATATAGTCCAAAGGAGTAAGGGTTTCAAGAATACTTGTGTGAGGTACAATAGCAGAAAGCAGAGCATGAAAGCAGTAATTGCACCACAGGAGATAAATCAGCATGGATCATAACCAATATGGGTGACTGCTTGCATGCATACATGTGTGTGAGACAGAGGCAGAAAGACAAAGAGAGACAGAAAAAAGAGAATTCTAATTTACTAGTCGTTCAGGGAACAATTTACAAATCTAATTAAAAAATAATTGACCTAGATGAAATTGAGAATATAGCTTGTCAAAATTTATTAACTTGAACTAAGAAAACTGCTTTATGGGAAAATAATAACAACAGAATTCTCATGTTAGAAAAGAAGTAAAATATAAAATTTATTTTTAATTAAGTTTTTATTTTTACATTAATTACATTTTATTCACTTTGCATCACTGATTCACTCCCAGTACCACCCTCTCTCTCATCTCCTCCCATGCCCCTCGCCAAGTGCACCTATAGGGGAGGTCCACGTCCCCTTCCATCTGATCCTAGCTTATTAGGTCTAAACAGGACTGGCTGAAATGTCTTCCATTGTGTCCTGGCAAGTGTGCTCCTCCCTCAGAGTGGGTGGTCAAAGAGTCAGCCACTGAGTTAATGTCAGAGACAGTCCCTATTCCCCTTACTAGGGAGACCACTTGTACACTGAGTTCCCATGGGCTACATCTGAGCAGGGGTTCTAGGTTATATCCATGAATGTACCTTGGTTGGAATATCAGTCTCAGAAAATACCCCTGAGCCCAGATATTTTGGTTCGGTTGCTCTCCTTGTACAGCTCCTGTCCTCGGCTGGTCTCACTAACTACCTCTTCTTTCATATGATTCCCTGCACTCTGCCCAAAGTTTGGTTATGAGTCTCAGCAACTGCTTTGATCCACTGCTAGGTAGAGTCTTTTAGAGGCCCTCAGTGGTAGGCTCCTGTCTTGTTTTTTTCTTTTCTCCTTCTTCCAATGTCTTTCCCCCTTGTCTTTCTAAGTGAAGCTTGATCCTCTTTCCATGGGTCCTTCTTGCTTAGCTTCTTTAGGTTTACAGATTTTGGTATGTTTATCCTATCTTATAGGTCTAGTATCCACTTATAAGTGAGTATATACCACGTGTGTCATTCTGCTTCTGGGATACTTCACACAGGATGATCTTTTCTAAATTCCACCATTTGCCTGCAAATTTCATGATTTCCCTGTTTTTAATTGTTGAGTAGTACTCTATTGTGTAAAAGTACCACAATTTCTGTATCCGTTCCTCTGTTGAGGGATATCTGGGTTGTTTCCAGGTTCTGGCTATTACGAGTAAAACTGCTATGAACATAGTCGAACAAATGTCCTTGTTGTGTACTTGAACATCTTCTGGATATATGCCTAGGAGTGGTATAGCTAGATCTTGAGCAAGCACTATTCCTAATTTTCTGAGAAAACACCAGATTGCTTTCCAGAGTGGTTGTACAAGTTTACATACCCACCAGCAAAGGAGGAGGTTTCCCCTTTCTCCACAACCTCTCCAGCATATGATGTCACTTGAGTTTTTGATCTTAGTCATTCTGATGGGTACACAGTGAAATCTCAAGGTCGTTTTGATTGGCATCTCTGTGATGGCTAAGGACCCTGAACATTTCTTTAAGTTTTTGTCTGCCATTCTATATTCCCCTACAGAGAATTCTCTGTTTAGCTCTATATCCCATTTTTTAATTGGATTACTTGATTTGTTGCTTTTTAACTTCTTTAGTTCTTTATATATTCTGGATATTACCGCTCTGTCAGATATGGAGTTGGTGAAGATCCTTTCCTGTCAATTTTTTTTCTGATGACAGTGCCTTTTGCTTTATAGAGCTTTTCAGTTTCATGAGATTGCATTTATTGATTTTTGATCTCAGAGCCTGTGCTGTTGGTATTCTGTTCAGAAAGTTGTCTCCAGTGCCAAAGAGTTCTAGGCTCTTCCCCACTTTTTCTTCTAACTGATTTAATGTTTCTTTTTTATGTTGAGGTCTTTAATCCACTTGGACTTTAGTTTTATGTAGGATGATAAATATGGATCTATTTTCATTTTTCTGCATGTAGACATCCAGTTGGATCACCACCATTTGTTGAAGATGCTGTGTTTTTTCCATCAATTGGTTTTGGCTTCTTTGTCAAAAATCAAGTATTCATAGGTATTTGGGTTTATTTCTGGGTCTTCTATTCAGTTCCATTCTTCCACCATTCTGTTTCTATGCCAATACCATGTAGTCCTTTTTACTATTGCTCTGTAGTATAGCTTGAGATCAGGGATGGAGATACTTCCAGAGGATATGTTGTTACACAGGATGATTTTGGGAATTCTGGGTTTTTTGTTTTTCCATATGAAGTTGAGAATTTTTCTTTTAAGTTTTGTAAAGAATTGTGTTATTTTGATGGGAATTGTATTGAATAGGTAGATTGCTTTTGGGAGAGTGGTCATTTTTACTATGTTAACCCTACCAATCCATGAGCACAGGAAATCTTTCCATCTTCAATTTCTTTCTTCAGTGACTTCAGGTTTTTTTCGAACAGGTCTTTCAATTGCTTGGTTAGAATCACACCAAGGTACTTTATTTTTGGCTATTGTCGAAGGGTGTTGTTTCCGTAATTTCCTTTTCACCCTTTTTGTCTTTGGGATATAAGAGTGCTTCTGATATTTTTTTTTCAGCCACTTTGCTGAAGGTGTTTATCAGCTGAAGGAGTTCTCTGGTTGAATTTTTGGGGTCACTGATATATACTATCATATCATCTGTGAATAGTGATTCATTGACTTCTTCCTTTCCAATTTGTACCCCCGATCTCCTTTAGTTGTTTTATTGCTCTAGCTAGGACCCCAAGTACAATGTTGAAGAGATATGGAGAGAGTGGGCAACCTTGTCTTGTCCCTGATTTCAGTGGGATTGATTTAAGTTTCTCTCTGTTTTGTTTGATGTTGGCTTTAGGCTTGCTATATGTTGTCTTTACTATGTTTAAGTATGTGCCTTGAATCCTGGATCTCTCCAAGTCTTTAAACATGAATGGGTGAGTTGAGTCCATTGATGTTGATAGATAATAGTTACCAATGACTGTGAGTTCCTTTGATAGTGAAGTTGGTGGTGTAACTGTCATTCATTGATTGTTTTCTTTTAATTTTTGTTGAGAGAATTTCTGTATCTTGCATTTTCTTGAGTGTCATTTTCGTTGGATTCGAGTTTTCCTTCTAGCATCTTCTGTAGGGATGGTTTGCTGTGTAGATATTGCTTAAATTTAATTGTGTCATGGAATATTTTGTTTTCTCCATCTATGCTGATTGAAAGATTTGTTGGGTATAGTAGTCTGGGTTGTCATCTGTGGTCTCTATATTCTGCATGCCTTCTGCCTAGGCTTTCTATCTTCTGGCTTTCATAGTTTCTTATGAGAAGTCTGGTGTGATTTTGATAGGTCTACCTTCATATGTTACTTAGCCTTTTTCCCTTGCTGCTTTTAATATCTTTTCTTTGTTCTGTACATTTAGTGTTTTGACTATGATGTGATGTGAGGTGTTTCTTTTCTGGTCTAGTCTATTTGGTGTTCTGTAGTCCTCTTGTCTGTTTATGGACACCTCATTCTTTAAATTGGGAAAATTTTCTTTTATGATTTTCTTGAAAATATTTTCTGAACCTTGGAGTCTGGAATCTTCAATTCTTATTATTCTTAGGTTTCGCCTTTTCATGGCATCCTCGATTTCTTGGATGTTTTGTGTTTGGGATTTTTCAGATTTTACTTTTTCTTTAAGAGAAATATCAGTTTCTACAAGTGTATCTTCAGCACCAGAGATTCTCTCTTTCATCTATTGTATTCTATTGGTGATGCTTACCTTTGTGTTCCTGATCTTTTCTCTAAGTTCTGAGGCTCCAGAGTTTTCACTGTGTTTTCTTTTCTTTTTTTTTTCTATTGAGTAGAAAATATGTCAGTTTTATTGAGAGAATCTTTTTTTAAAATTATTTTTATTAATTACAGTTTATATCCCCCTGTAGATGCCTCCCTCCTACCCTTCCAATCTCACCCTCAGTCCCTCTTTTCCACTTGTGCCCCTCCCCTAGTCCACTGACAAGAGAGGTCCTCCTCCCCTTCCCTGTGATCCTAGTCTATCAGGTTTCATCAGGAGTGGCTGCATTGTCTTCCTCTGTGGCCTGGTAAGGCTGCTTCCTCCTCAGGGGAAAGTGGTCAAAGAGAAGGCCAATCAGTGCCTGTCAGAGACAGTCCCTGTCCCCATTACTATGGACCCACTTGGACACTGAACTGCCATGGGTTACCTCTGTGTAGGGGTTCCAGGCCATCTTCATGAGTGGTCCTTGGCTGGAGAATCAGTCTCAGAAAATACCCCTGTGCCCATACTTTTTGTATCTGTTGCTCTTCTTATGAAGCTCTTGTCCTCTCCAGGTCTTGCTGTCTCCCACTTCTTTCATACAATTCCCTGTACTCTGCCCAAAGTTTGACTATGAGTCTCAACACTTGCCTTGATACCTTTCAGAGGCCCTCTGTGGTAGGCTTCTGTCTTGTTCCCTGTTTTCTCCCTCCTGTCTTAATTGATTCTAATTCTTTTTTAATGCTTTGCACCATTTCCTTCATTGGTTTGAATGTGGATTCCCATCTCTCTATGATGGTCTCTATTTTTTGTTGTTGTTGTTTTCCTCTCTATATGCCACTAATTGTGCCTCTATTTGTGCCCCTATTTATTTGGCTATATTCTCCTGTGTTTCTTTGAGAGCTTTGTTCATTTGCTCTTTATTTGTTTCCATTTGGGTGGCTATTTCTTTGAGATATTTGTTTGTTTCCTCTTTATGTGCGTCTAATAACTGGATAAGCATAGCTTTAATATCATTTTCCTGTATTTCCTATGACTTGGAGTATCCATTGATTTTGGGGGTTGCTGGTGATGTCCTGATTTTTGTTGGATGTGTTCTTACTCCAAACTCTAGCCATTTGCTTATCTGTAACCTTCACTATTTGTTCCTGGATTCTGCAATTCAGACTGGTACAGTCTTTCTTGGGGTCTAGAGAATTCTTCAGGAAGATGAGAGAGGTCCAGTGGTTTGAGAGTGTGCATTGGTAATTCAGCTGTACTTAAGGGAAGAAGAATTGTGGGTGCAGAAGGACAAATGTGGGCAAGCTTGTGAATGTGTGTGTGCGTGGAAGTGTGCCTTAAAGGACAGGGTATTAGTAGATGTCTGAACTGTGCAGGCACCAAAGGGATTGCAGGCGTTTAGGTCTTTGCAGGCACAATTAGCTTTTGCAGATTCCTTGAATACCTCAGTGGTCTACAAGCCACTGGTATTCATCGCTGTCTGAGCTCCAGGCGTTATTTGCCTGAGCTCCACTGGTAGATCCACAGAACAGGGGTTTCAATGTTGAGAACACTGTCCCTCTGTTTCTCACAATGGGTGTGTGAGTGGGAGGGTTCTGGCTGTTCTCTTAAAAGGACCCTAGATCTGAGGCTGTGGAAGCACTTGAAGGCACACTCACTCTCTAGCAAGTCAAATCGGAAGGCACAGGGGTTCCCACTGTTCTCTACTCTCAGTTTGGGGCCTGCTGGGTTAAATGTGGATGTAGGAGTTCTGTCAGCTCAATGGTGCTGCATCCGCGGCCAAATTTGGGAGTCCAGTCGCAACAGCAGAACTGGGAGGCCAGCACAGGTGCCTACTGGGAAATTGTAGAGAGCAACAACAGAGGTCCATGGACCTAGGTGATCTGGTGGATCTGGTGGTTCTGGTTAACCTGTGTTGTTTGGCAGGTCTGTCAGACTTTGGATGTTGTACCACCAGCTGACTGCCAGTAAAGGGTTGGGTGGCCAGTACAGTCTCTGGAAGACAGGCCTTGTGGAGTCCTCACAGCCCCTCCTGGACCTGGAATTCAGATGGTTGGAACTGCGGACCATGGACTTGGAAGGATGGAACCACGGATCCAGGACAGAGAAGGCTGGTACAGCTGGCAACCACCCCTGAGGAACTAGGAGCCCAAGCCCTACTGTCTCAGTCCCTAGGTAGTGAGTTCTGTGGTCTGGCTCTGCCAAGGAGGAGGGAGGTCTGAAACAGAGAAGTGCAAACGGATCGACTGTTCACCACTCTCTGTCCCCAGAGAGGTCTGCTGGTGACCTGCATCTAAAGGTCACAGCTCATGTGATGTCCCCTTTCGTTCAGAAGCCTCATTGTCGATTTTCTGGCTTTAGCTGCCCCTCCACTCACCAATTTTGGATTTTCAGGTCCTCTGCCTCTCAGGTACTGTGTGCAATAGTCGCTGCCATCTTGGATCCCCCGCCAATCAAAATATGAAATTTATAATTCAATCCTACACCTTGAAAAATTAAAGAATAATGAACAATTCAAACCAAAGACGTAGAAGAAAACAAAATAAAAATTAAAAATACAATAAAGAAAAGACTAGATAAAATCAATAGAAAACATGAGTGAAACAAAAAGTTGGTTATTAAAAATAAACCATCTTCAAGTGAAAGGTGAGATGACTCAGGAAAAACCTTGTTAAATAAGTTAATTCTGGATCCCCAGCATCTGTGTGAAGAAGCAGGCACAGTGCTGTGAGCACTAGTTCAGAGTGCTTAAACTAAAAAGTCTGCACGTTCACTGCAGTCGCCAGGTCTCAACAGAGATGAGTGGAGAATCTTGTGAGACATGCAGAGGAGCTGCTCGTATATTCTAGGGTGATGCACATTGTGTTAGGAAAATCTCTACTGCCCCCGTAAAACCAGTTAATTAGCTAATATTTACAAATGCATTGCCTTTGCCTCGTTCTTTATTGCTTTTAATATTGTCATTTCCTGTATATTAGATAAGTCTTCATTCATGGCTAGTCATCATTTCAGCTTCCATAAAATACTTTATTTCCTTCCAAGTCCCTTTCCCTTGAAGTGTTAGTTAAGAAAAATGACAAAACCCTCATTGCTTATACATTTTCCTATCAATTGTTCACACAAAACAAACTAATGATTAGACTATTATGAGTCCACCTAAGAGCTATAGATACATTCTTCAAAATGCTAACTTTTCTCAGACATTTTAGGATAGAATGTAATTCACAAGGTGACTTTTATGTTTAAATGAAATTTAAGGATGCAGAAATTTTTAGAAAATAATACTTTTATCCTGGAACACTTGAGACTGATAAACGACAGCTAACTGCACACCCCAACTTACATTAGCTGAGACATTTAAATTCTATAGGAAAGAACATGGCACAAGCCACCCTATTCTTTCTGCTTTAGGGGTATAGGTGAACACTATTTTCTATACATGCACATGCAGTTAGGTTTAAATCAGTATAATTAAGCTCTATCTGGTGAAACAAAGTTTAAACAAATGGCTTCCAGGCTAACTCTGCAAATGCCTCTTCAAATCCCCAGGCCTTTGTCCATAAAAATTTGAAATTCTGTGTAACAAATGGCATTTTATAAAATGGCCAATTAACTATTCTTTGGAGGAGAACCAGCCTATCAGCAATATTCTGAGACAGAAGTGGTATTGTTGCCAGTTTCATGACTCAGAGCCAAATTCTTGATCTCACCACTGGAAGTATGATGAGCTGAGAGGGAAGAAGAGCAGGAAAGTAAAATTTGTTGAGAAGAGACACAGCAACACCCTGTAGTGAGGAGAGGATACTCTTCCCTAAAATGAGTTGCCACATGACAGCCTACATCAACTACTATGATGTGGAAGCAGATCAGTTTAGTTCAGCCCATGTGTAAATTAGGCACACAGTTACCATAGATGAGTTAGATTATTTTAAATGTGTAAGAAATGCTGTCTCTAATACAAACTCAGTAGACAACATGCTGTCACCTACCCCTAGGTGGGGGAGGGGTGCAGCCTTGTCATGCAGCAGAGAAATCCAGTCCTGATGAGACCTGGTTGGCTAGGGTCACATAGATGGGGAGGAGGTCCTCCCCTATCAGTGGACTAGAGGAGGGACATGGGGAAGAAGAGGGAGGGAGTATAGGATTGGGAGGAGAGGAGGGAAAGGGTCACAGCTGGAATAGAAACTGAATAAATTGTAATAAATAATAAATGAAAAACTTAAAAACTGATGTTGAACATTTATTTAATTATTTCTCTGCCATTTGATATTCCTCTGTTGAGAATTCTCTCTTTAGCTTTGTACCCCATTTTTTAATGGGATTATTTGGTTTGTTGGTCTTTAATTTCTTGTACTCTTTACATATTCTAGATATTAGCCTTCTATTAGACGTAGGGTTGGTGAAGATCTTTTCCCAGTCTCTAGACTGTCATTTGTTCTGTTGACAGTGTCCTTTGCTTTACACAAGATTTTCAGTTTCATGAAATCCCATTTATTATTTATAGATCTTAGAGCCTGAGCTGTTGGTGTTCTGTTCTGGAAGTTGTCTCCTGTGCCAATGAGTTCTAGGCTTTTCCCCAATTTTTCTTCCAAGAGATTTAGTGTGTCTCTTTTTATGTTGAGATTTTTGATCCATTTGGACTTTAATTTTGTGCAGGGTGATAGATAGGGGTTTATTTACATTTTTCTACATGTGGACATCCAGTTAGACCAGCACCATTTGTTGAAGATGCTATCTTTTTCCCATTGGTTTCGGCATATTTGTTAAAAATCAGGTGTCCGAAGGTGTGTGGGTTTATATCTGGGTCTTTTATTCAAATCCATTGATCCACCAATCTGTTTCTATGCCAGTACCATACAGTTTTTATTACTGTTGTTCTATAGTACAGCTTGAGATCAGAGATGGAGATACTTCTAGAACATCTTTTATTTTATAGGATTGTTTTAGTTATTCTGTTTGTTGTTGTTGTTACATATGAATTTGAGAAGTTTTCTTTCAAGGTCTATAAATAAGTGTGATGCTCAACACACTTAGTCATCAGTGAAATTCAAATCAAAACAACTCTGAGATTAAATCTTACAGCTATCAGAATGGCTAAGATCAAAAACTCAAGTGACAACACATGTTGGAGATGTTGTGGAGAAAGGGGAACCCTCCTCCATTGCTGGTGGGAGTGCAAACTTGAACAACCACTTTGGAAATCAACCTGGCTCTTTCTCAAAGTAGCAATACTGCAAGATCCAACTATACCACTCCTGAGTGTAAACCCAAAAGATGCCCCACGATTCAACAAGGTTACTTACTCAACTATGTTCATAGCATCTTTATTTGTGATAGCCAGAATCTGGAAAAAACCTTGTTGTCCCTCAATTGAGGAATGGATACAGATATGGTGGGAAATTTACACAACAGAATACTAGTCAGCTATTAAAAACAAGGATATCATGAAATTTTCAGGTAAATGGATGGAACTAGAAAAGATCATCCTGAGTGTCATAACCCAGAAACAGAAATGCAGGCATGATATACACTCACTTATAAGCAGTTATTAGCCATATAATATAGGGTAGCCACAATAACCTCTACAGAGCTAAAGAAGCTAAACACTAAGGAGGATCCTTTAATCTCATTCAGAATGGCCAATAGGATAGACACCAAAAGCAGTAGAAGGGAAGAAACAGGATGGGAACCTATTATAAAGGGTCCTCTGAAAGGCTCCAACCAAAAGGAAATTGAAGCAGATGCTAAGACTCATAGCCAAACTTTGGACAGAATACAGATTATCTTACAGAGGAAGGGGCAGGGGAGGACTACAAGGACTAGAAATGAGCCCCAAAAGAAGACCAACAAAGCTAAAATATCTGAGCACAGGGGGTCCTACAGAGACTGATGCACCAAACAAGGACCATGCAAGGAGAGGACCTAGAACCCCTGATCAGATGTGGCCCATAGGCAGCTCAGTTTCCATGTGGATTACAGAGTAAGGGGAGCAGTTGCTGCGTCTGTCATGAACTCCATTGTCTG
Organism: Psammomys obesus; assembly: GCF_907164565.1. Classification (NCBI taxonomy): domain Eukaryota; kingdom Metazoa; phylum Chordata; class Mammalia; order Rodentia; family Muridae; genus Psammomys; species Psammomys obesus. The sequence goes on along the minus strand of NW_026596079.1, from coordinate 27,871,823 downwards.
CTCTTTGCTCTTTGATCGTTTGCCCCTGGTGATGCAGTCTTGCCAAGACACAGAGGAAAAGTTTGCATGCAGTCCTGATGATACTTGTTAAGCTATGAGCAGACAGAAGAGGAAGAGAACTCCCCCTTTTTTGGACTATGGGAAAAGGATAGGAGGGAAGAAGGAGGTATGGTGGGACTGGAAGGAGTTGATGAAGATGGCTTTATTTGGTGTATATGAATTGTGAAAAAAATAAAAATTAAGAAAAATTTAAAAATGTAAAATAATAAAAAATAAAAATGAAATTTTTATTTAATTGATTGATGGGTCATCTAAAAGTACTTGACTTCAGAAAATCAAGAGTCAGAAGTCCAAGGTAGAAAGAAGGAAAAAGAGCAAAGGCTATAGTGAATGGATATCTTAGTAAGTCAGGATTCACCAATAATATGAAGTTCATTGTAAAACAGTCGTACATCTCTTGCTTTCCTTAGGCTGGGACTCTAACAGAATGTCTGGAGAAGGGGATTTTTCCTGTAGTAATTCCTCTTAAGATGACATTTTATTGTGTGAAACTAAATTTTCTGTGCTCTCAGTTTGTTTAAGCAAATAAGACATCCTTGAAACTGGAGAGACACTAGGCAGAGTGGAACATGTGTTTAATCCCAGCGCTCCAGAGACAGAGGCAGAGAGGCAGGAGAATCTGCATTGTTAAGGAAGCCTAGTCTACAAAGCTAGTGCAGGACTACAGACAAACCCTGGCTCGAAAACCAAAAAAAGCAAAACAATTTCTGGCTAAGTGTTTGTCTGTCTTGTTGATTTGCTCAAAGAACCAAATCTTGGTTTTGTTGATTTTTTGAACTGTTGCTTCTGTTTCTAACTTATTTATTTCCTCCTCCCTGAGTTTAATTATTTCCAGTCGTCTACTCCTCTTCAGTGTATCTGCTTGTTTTTTTTTTTTTTTTTGTTGTTGTTGTTGTTGTTGTTTTGTTTGTTTGTTTTTAGGGCTTTCAGGTATGCCTTTAAGTTGCTTGTATGAGATGCCTCAAACTTCTTTCTGAAGGCACTTAATGTTATGAACTTTCCTCTTAGCACTGCTTTCATTGTCTTCCATAAGTTTGGGTAAGTTGTGCCTTCATTTTTACTGAATTTTAAGAAGTCTCTAATTTCTGTTTTTCTTTCTTCTCTGACTCAGCTATTGAGTAGAGAGTTGTTTAGTTTCCATATGTGTGTAGGTGTGTTTGTTCTTTCTGTTGTTGTTGATGTCTTGTTTTAGGCCATTGTTGTCTGATAGGATACAAGAGATTATTTCAGTCTGTATCTATTGAGGCTTGCTTTGTGTCTGACTATATCGTCAGTTTTGAAGAAAGTTCCCTGAGCTGCTGAAAATAGGTATACTTTTTTTGTGTTTGGGTGAAAAGTTCTGTAGATATCTATTAAGTTAATTTGATTTTGGACCTCTGTATCATTATTGTTTCTCTATTTAACTTCTGTCTGGATGATCTGTCCCCTCAGCTGAGGAATGGAGACAGAAACTGTGGTACATTCACACAATGGAATTTAAAACAATGAAAAACAAGGAAATCATGAAATTTGAATGCAAATGGATGGAACTAGAAAAAATATCATCCTGAGTGAGGTAACCTAGAAGCAGAAAGACACACATGCCATATACTCACTTTATAAGTGGGTATTAGCCATATAAAATAGGATAAACATATTAAAATCTATAGTCCTAAAGAAGCTGAACAACAAGGAGGACCCTAAGGAAGAGGCTTAATCTTCATTCAGAAGGGCAGATAAGACAGACATCAGAAATAAGAGAAGACAGAGAATAGGACAGGAGCCTACCACAGAGGGTCTCTGAAAGACTCTATCCATCAGGGTATCAAAGAAGAGGCAGAGACTCATAGCCAAACTTTGGGCAGTGGGCAGTGAATCTTATGGAAGAAGGGAGGAAATAGAAAAACCTAGAGGGGTCAGGAGTTCCACAAGGAGACTGACAGACCCAAAAAATATGGGCCCAGTGGACCTGCAGAATCTGTTGCTCCAACCAAATCCTATGCATGGAGAGGACCTAGACCTACTGATTAGATGTAGCCCATAAGCCTCTCAGTCTCTAAGTATGTTTCCAAGTAGGTGGGGTGGGAGCCCTCTCTGACATGTACTCAGTGGCAGGTTCTTTGATCAACTCCCACTGGGGGTACAGCCTTTCAAGGCCACAGAGGAAGAGGATCCAGACAGTCCTGATGAGACCTGATAGGCTAGTGTCAGACAGAAGGGGAGGAGGACCTCCCCTATCAGTGGATTAGGGAAGGGGCATAGGGGGAGAAGAGGGAGGGAGGGTGTAACTGGGAGGACATGAGGGGGTTACAGGCAGGATACAAAGTAAATTAATAGTAATAATAAATAAATAAATAAATAAATAAATACATACAAATTAAAAATCAAAGCAAAAGCAAAATAAAACAAACAAACAATATCAACAACAAAACCCAAAATCCCAAGAATCAAAACATGGAGAATGATTTCATTTTCCATCCCTTATGCCTGGCTTGAATTTTTTGTTTTTTTCATCTACTTTGATTCATTTTAAATTCATGGTTTTACTTTGTTGATTAAAGGACTATTTTATTTCTTTTTTAATTTTTTTGCATATATTCCATGAAAGCAATGACAGAGCATGTCTATCTCAATGAAGTATTCAAAATTCAAATGCCTAACAATAGCAGTTCAATGCAAACAAAACATCAAGGTAAAAAGGTTTGCTTAATTAATTTTACAAAGCTGTGTTAGTTATGATTATAACAGATCTTAATATGTCAAGAGTATCGTGCATAGATACATGAGTATTTTCAATTTTTCACACAAAAAATAATTCCCATGCCATGAAAGGGCAGATCATGGAAGAAGACAGGGGAGGTAACTGGAGCTTTATTAAGATTCTCCTTTGAAACACATAAGCACACACAGAAGACTGCTTCATCTTTTCAAAACGGGAACCACAAAGCTGACTGTTCCACTGTTCTGAAACAAACCTAAGTTACTTAGTGAAAAACATACACTAATTCTTTTCATTTTCTCAAGGGACCTTTAGCAAAAACATAAAATAAAATCCAGAGACCACTGATTTTGAACGTCATGAAGTATAGTACTATGGATTCACAACAGATAAACTCATAAACATTAGAGACATTAAATCAAGGTTTTCAATGTTATTTGGCATGAGTTAATACAGAAGAAACATTCCTCTTTTATTTCCCTTGCATGCTATGGAGAAGGCAATTGATGCCTGCAATCTGTGATTTGCCACGAAGAGGAAGTTAGGTCAGGTTTCCCTCTATCAGCAATTCAGAATCTAAGTAACCATGACAGCAGTCATTCATCCTCAAAGCCTGTAAGAGGATTTGAGCTTAGGGCTAGTGAGAACACCCAGATGTTCTTCGAAGGGTTACACAAGAAAGCATTATTCATAAGAGATATGATGGTTTTGGTAAAATACAACAAATTGCATATTTATAAGGATTATTACTGCTGGATGATTTTCAAAAACTTGATTAAAACTAATATTATAGTAATGTTTTCTGACTGTCCAGTTTGCTGGTTTTAATGTTAGCACTGCAGAAAGTGCAGGTGGTTGATGAGGAAACAAAATGATGTTTGCAGATAAAATAAGAATATGTCAAGTTTTTTATTCCTTAAACACATAAGAAATACAAGTAAGAAATCTTGTTAGACAGACATTTTGCTTATTCAAAATTCTAAGATTTCTGCTCATAAAAATACCAAGATAATTGACATATATGTGCATGTATGTATTAATGGATAATTAATTATTGATTTTTTCATTTTTACTGTGCAGATTTTTATGAATGAAAATATACAGTGAAGATGAAGGTACATTTTAAACAATTTTTATATAATCTTTTCCAAAAATATCATAATAATATTAGAGGAATAAATAATTTTATTCCTCAAAGTAGTATAATCACAAGTTAAATGAGAACCATGTTACTACCAAAAGGTAAACAAAATAATATATATATTCAGAGTATGACTTAATACCCTATTCTTTTGTAAGTTTAAGAGTTTTGAATGAGATCATTATATTTGCAATTATAAAATTGGCCTTGTGCGTGTGTCAAGTTTCAGATCACTCATTACTCTTTATATATAGACATATATTCAATATTTTTTTAATTTTTTATTTATTATTAATTACAGTTTATTCACTTTGTATCCCCCCATAAACCCCTCCCTCCTCCCCTCCGAGCCTTACCCTCCCTCCCCCTTCTTCTCGCTTGCCCCTCCCAAGTCCACTGATAGGGGAGGTCCTCCTCTCCTTCCTTCTGATCTTAGTCTATCAGATCCCATCAGGAATGGCTGCATGGCTACAATTTTTTTTATCATTAGGAAATTGATATAACAGTGCTGATAATTTCTGATACCAGGCTTTTCTAATATAAATTTCAAGAGAGATTTCACAGTGTTCTCCATTCAATATTAAAAATTCGAATAAGTGTAAAAATTGACGATTTTTTTTACTAACTAGATTATTTTGTAGTATGATAAAAAATATACACATGTAAGCTCTTGGTTCTGTTATGTTATCATTTGCTCAGCAGTGAATTCATATATTAAGATAATATTTATTCTAACACTTTTATAAAACAAAACTCATGTTCTAGAGAACATAAATGAGATAGTCAATCTGGGATATATGTACATCTAAGTTTTTAATTTTAGTAGTTTTGCACAATTCCTTTATGAAATTAAAACATCTCATGGAGCTTCACAAGGGGATCAATAAAGCCAAAAAAAAAAAATTCTGGGCACAGGGGGTCCTGCAGAAACTGATGAATCAACCAAGGACCTAGACCTCATGCTCAGATGTAGCTCATAGGCTGCTCAGTCTCTATGTGTGTTCCCTATTAAGGGGAGCAGGGCTGTCTCTGACATGGACTCAGTGGCTGGCTCTTTGACCACCTCTCCCTGGTGAGGTGGGCTAACTAGGCTACAGAGGGGATCCAGACAGTCCTCATGAGACCTGATAGGCTAGGGTCAGACAGTAGGGGAGGAGAACCTCTGATATCAGTGAATTAGGGAAGGGACATATAGAGAGCAAGAAGGAGTGAGGGTGGGACCAGTAGGAGATGAGAGAGGGGGCTACAGCTGGGATACAAAATGAATAAAATTTTATAAATAATAATAATAAAGAAAAAAATTTAAAAGATGCCTGTGAAACCTTTGTGTCTTCTCCATTACTCCAAAAATCAATAAGAAGTGATTTCTTGTTGATGTCATGATCTTACAAAAATAAGAAAAAATCTGCCATTTTTAGCTAAAAGTAAAATTTCTTTAGACATCTTTCCTGCCTTCATCTAGAAATCAGAAATGATGAAAACACCTTCTTGTTGGAGAAAAGAACTTAGGAATTAAGTTTCAGATCACAAACACATATTAATCCAGGGGCAAGCTTCTGTGTAGCTATTCTCACTGTAGAGAGATAGAGATTGTATTGAATACAGTTCTTACAAATGTTTGGTTTTTATATCAAATAACCAGGTATATAGTTTATAAATAAATTTTATTGTATCACATATGAATTTGTAAACACAGTTATTTTGAATTTTAATTAAAAATGTAAGTTTCACTTTACTTTTTCCTCATTCTCTCTCTCTGTCTCTTTTTTGTTTGTTTGTTTGTTTGTTTGTTTTCTGGAGACAAAGGTTACTCTATGTAGACTTGGCTGTCCTAGACTTGTTTTGTAGACCAAGATGCTCTCAAACTCACAGAAATCTGCCTGCCTCTGTCTCCCAGAATGCTGAGATTAAAGATATGAGCCATGGCAGCTGGCTTTCCCTCTTTCTTATGCTGTAACATTTTTTGTATAAGAGCGGGAACCTGGTTCTTTTTACCTAAAGTACATTTGTCTATGTGTTATAGTACACTCTGAAAGATGCTACAGACCTGATGATGTGTTTTTACTTGGAGCATATATTAATTGCATGATAGAGTTCTTTAGTACTTACTAGAATTCTAGTGCCCAAAGTCACTTGCAATGATGCCTTTATTCTTGACCATTGATGTGCTGAAGTGGAGTTTTATTTTCATACATTTATACTTGTAGATATTTTTAGTTTTTGTTTCTCCCATGTATTGGTTGTTGTCAGATGTTTGTGTTCTTTCTGTGTAAGTGACTGTCATATGAAATAATATAAGGGAACTAACAGAATGAACGGTAATGTAAACGCTAATCCCAGAAAAAGTAATTTCTTCTTAACATCTATGATCTGATTACCAATGATGTCTGCCTTTCCTTCATTTCCCATGGAAATTGATTGGGAAAAATCTCTAGTTTCTTCTCTTTTTCACTTTACTGGTGAAAAATAAAGATATGCTTCAAATAAGGTGCATTCTTACTGAAAAGAAGCCAATTTGAAGTTAGCACTGCCTAAGAATAAAAGTATTCTCTCTCTCAATGCTTTTGTCCCCTCTGCTTCAGTGTCTTTTTTTTGTTTCTGATTCTATCTCAGTCTCTTTCTCTCTGATCTCCCTGTGTGAGTGTATGTTATGTGTGTGTGTTTGTGTGTGCAAGCAAGTGTTATAAAAAGAAAGACAGTAACTTCACTGTGAAAAAAAACTGAACAGATAAGCTTAAGTAGTTGTAACATGGATATCATGATCTTGTGATATGTTGAGAAGTTTCCAACAGTAGTCTGTTAAGAATTTTACAAGAGTTATCCATCCTGTCTCATCATGTGGAAGTATCCAACACATCCAAATAGACTGCTCTTCCATGGAACAAATGGTAATTCTTGTTTGACAAGCTTACAATTGTGAAATAGAATTAAAGCCAGAATATATTTTGAGAGATACAGAAGACTTCAGAGAAAAACATAATGAGAAATTGTAAGTTGAATGTAGAAACAAAAAAATTACTAGATCATACTAACTCCCTCTTCTTTCATATGATTCCATGTACTCTGTTGAAGGTTTGGCTATGAGTCTCAGTATCTGCTTTGACACACTGGTAGGTAAAGACTTTCAGAGGCCCTCAGTGGTAGGCTCTTGTCCAGTTACTTGTTTTATCCCACATCCAATGTCCATCTCATTTGTCTTTCTGTGTGAGGGTTGATCATCTTACCTAGAAGGACCAAATACACCTGGGCACAAGGGTCTTTTGTGAGACTGTATCTCCAACCAAGGACCATGTATATAACCTGGAAGCCCTGCTCAGATGTAACCTACAGTAGCTCAGTATCCAAGTGGGTACCCTAGTAAGGGGAACAGGAACTATTTCTGACATGAACTCAATGGCTGGCTCTTTGACCCCCCCCCCCCATACACACACCTGAGGGAGGAGCAGGCCACAGAGGAGGACTTTGCAGCAAGGACTGAAGATACCTGATAAGCTAGGGTCAGATGAAAGGGGAGGACCTAGGGGAGGAGGTCCTCCCCTATCCATGGACTTAGAAAGTGGTAGGGAGAAGATGTAGGAGGGAGGGTGGGAATGGGAAGGAATAAGGGAGCAGGATACAGCTGGGATACAAAGTTAATAAACTATAACTAATATTAAAAAATAAAAATATATAAAAGAAAGTACATTAAATGAAGTGTATTTTGAATTTAGAAATATAATATTTAATATAAATTCAAACTATTATAAAAAATTACTAGAGACATATGATTTAAAAAAGACTTCCTGCTAATAATATTGTACCAATCTACTTCATCAGTTATGACAATTGGGCTATGATTTTTGTAACATAGCTACAGTGGTATCTTTCAGCGAAAAGTGAAAACTCCACAGAGCTTCCTAAGCATTTCATTTTACCAGTGTTAGTTCAAAGAATAATGATTTATGAACTTTTATTTGTCTTTGCATTTTTATTAAAACTTCTTGAAGACTTAGATAACTTTAAAAATTTTACATGCCAAAATTTATAGTGGAATTCTGTTCTTTGCTTCCCCCCAGCTTCAAGTTCAATAATCTTTCTAGTGCCTTGTTTCCTACCAGATCTTCTGACAATAGGTTTTTTTTTTAAAGTTACAGAGGATTTGTTGATACATTAAGATTAAAGTTTATTGTGTGGAATGCAAAATATAATTTATATTGTAAAAGAAGCTTTCCATATCCATGTTCCTGACCCCACTAGGTTAATAACTGAGTTCATTCATCTAATTCTGTGCTTTTAATAAGTTATGCTTTAAAACAAGAGGCGGGGAACTCTATATTTCAAGAAATCTTTAGACTGTCTTTCTGTTTTGAATATGGATATTAGAATTGTATACAAAGAAAGGATTTACTATATGATTACATTTCATGTTCTCTTAATATGTTTGAGAATGAAATTTCTTGTGTTAAGTTAACCTTCTAGTTTTATAGTATTTTTATGCTTCATTGGAAATATTTAAATTTTTCATTGTGATTGTTTTGTTCAAAATATAAGTGGAATATTTCTAACAGTAACTCAATGACTGGCTTTTTGGCCGCCCCACCCCCCAAGGGAGGAGCAGTCCTGTTAGGCCACAGAGGAGTGCTTTGCAGCCAGTCCTGAAGATACCTGATAAAACAGGATCAAATGAATGGGGAGGAGGTCCTCCCCTATCAGTGGACTTGGAAAGGGGCTCGGTGGAGATGAGGGAGGGAGTGAGGGACTGGGAGGGAATGAGGGATCGGGACACGGCTGGGATACAGAGTTAATAAAATGTAACTGAAAAGAAAAAAAATAAAATTCAAAAAAAAAGAATTTAAGCTATCAGAAAACAGTGAGAACACTAAAATATATAATATTTTTAATATGGTGCCTGGGATTCTTGACATCTAAATGCAGAAAAGTGAAGAACAATTTTGTAATTCAATTTTGAAGATAAGCTATACTCCAATAGAAGAATTACCAAATAAGCATTGCTTCCATTCCATAAATACTCAATATTTGATGATTAAAAGAAACATAAAGAACAGAAGGTGATCACTCTCGGGGGGGCGGAGCCAAGATGGCGACTAGCACACACAGTTTCTGAGCTGTGGAAGAGATAAAGTTCTGAGTTGATGAGTGGAAGAACTTCTGAAGCCAGGGAAACAACGGAGAGACTTTCTAAACAACAGGGAACATCGCAGGAGGTGAAAACCTTGGTCTCGGGTCACCCAGGGACTTGTTTGGGGAAGGTGAGAAACGATCCTTTGATCTCTCGGCACTCCCCTCCCCCAGACCTCCCTCCTCCTCGGCACAGCGGACTCGCCTTTCTCAGCGCAGACCTAACTGCCTGGGGCCTGCAACCACTCAGGAGGAGCCCCAAGCCCTTTCTCGGCAAAGGCCAGCAGTACTGTGTCTCGGAGCCCCAGATTCACGCGCGGCGGCTGTACCATCCTCCCAGGGCCCGAGTCTGCTAGACGCCATGCTAGCTCCGCAGGAGCGCCATCACTGACGGTACGGCCCGCCCAATCCCACAGTGACAGAGAATACGCTATATACTCACCAAAACCAGACAGAAATGCCATACAAGCTAGACACACCAGGCGCTGGGCCTCCGAAGCTTGGAGAGTACAGTAAAGAGACCCCAGGACTTCCCAGAAAGCATCTGGACTAGCAACCCAGTCTCCAGTTACAGCGGGACTTTCTAACCTGGCGGCGGAGCAGCACTGAGCTGGCGGGGCACATCAGCCCTCCAGTTTAAGACTAACCAGGGCCAAACCAGAGAACAGAAAGGCTGGTTACCCCGATTCCCACTGACGTGACCACCCTGAAATCTCCAGCTGCAGCAAGACCTCATAACCTGGCAGTGACAGCAGCACGGAACTGGCAGAGCACATCAAAGAAGCAGGGCCAAACCAAGGAACAGAGAGCCCAGATAGGCCGATCTCTGCCAAGTGTCCTGTCTGTAAGTGAGTGCACCCTTGAGAATCTGCAGCTCCACTGATCCTGGGTTCTTCTAAAACAGAAGCCAGGCATCGAACCCCCTCCCACCCATATACCCACTTTGGGAAACAGAGGGGCACTTGGAACATTGAAGTTCCTGCTCTGTGGGTCTAATTGAGGAGTTAAGGCAGTTAATGCCAGAAATTGTGCTGCGATCATCACTAGTGCCTGCGACATATACATTGCAGAGCCCCTCCCACACACTCAAGGGTTCAACATTAGCCATCACTCTGTCCCTCGAGACACACGCCCACACCCACTTACACACACACACACACACACACACACACGCACGCACGCACGCTTGCATTTCCCTTGTTTGCGCCTGCGTACTTTCCTCCCACAGGTACAGCTAGTCCTCAGCATACGCTAAGGACACGGGACCTCTCTCAACTTCCTGAAGAATTCTCCAGACTCGAGAGAGAGACAGTACCAGTCTGATCGGCAGAATCCAAAAACAAACAGGGAAGGTCTCAGATAAGCCAATGGCCAGGGGTAGGCGAAAGAACATTTCCAACATAAATCAGGACATCATGACTTCACCAGCAAACCCCAAAATCGATGGATACTCCAATTCATCAGAAGCACAGGAAAATGACCTTAAAGCCATGCTTGCTCAATTATTTGAGGCTCATAAGGAGGGAATGAACAAATCTTTCAAAGAGTTGGCCAGTCAATTGGAGGTAAAGAAAGAAGAAGTAGACAAAACCCTTAAAGAAACACAGGCAAACATAGCCAAACAAATAGAGGCACAAGTAGAGAAAAAATTAGTGGCATACAAAAAGGAAATGAACAAAGAAATAGAGTCCATCGTAGAGAGACAGGAATCCAAATTCAAACACATAAAAGAAATGGTGCAAGGCATGAAAACAGAATTAGAATCAATAAAGAAAACACAAAATGAGAAAACACTTGAGCTGGAGAACTTGGAGAAAAGATCAGGAACGACAAAAGTAAGCATCACCAACAGAATACAAGAGATGGAAGAGAGAATCTCTGGAGCTGAAGACACACTTGCAGAAATTGATACTTCTCTCAAAGAAAAAGTAAAATCAGAAAAATTCCAATCACAAAATATCCAAGAAATCAAGGATGCTATGAAAAGACAAAATCTAAGAATAATAGGAATTGATGAAAAAGAAGACTCCAGGCTCCAAGGTCCAGAAAATATTTTCAAAAAAATCATAGAAGAAAATTTTCCCAACTTAAAGAAAGAGATGTCCATAAATATACAAGAGGCCTACAGAACACCAAATAGACTAGACCAGAAAAGAAACACATCACGTCACATCATAGTCAAAACACTAAATCTACAGAACAAAGAAAAAATATTAAAAGCAGCAAGGGAAAAAGGCCAAGTAACATATGAAGGTAGACCTATCAGAATCACACCAGACTTCTCATCAGAAACTATGAAAGCCAGAAGGGCCTGGGCAAGCATCATGGAGACTCTAAGAGATCACAAATGTCAACCGAGACTACTATACCCTGCAAAGCTTTCAATCAACATAGATGGAGAAAACAAAATATTCCATGACAAAACTAAATTTACGCAATATCTATACAGCAAACCAACCCTACAGAAGATACTAGAAGGAAAACTCCAATCCAACGAAAACGAATTCACCCAAGAAAACAGGGCATACAGATAATATCCCAACAAAAAGGAAAGAAAACAAGCAATGAAACAAGGTAAGATCATCGACTCCATTACAAAAGGAACTAACATGCATTGGTCAATATTATCTATCAATATTAATGGACTCAACTCACCAATAAAAAGACACAGGCTAACAGAATGGTTACGGAAACAAGACCCAACATTCTGTTGCATCCAAGAAACACACCTATGCAACAAAGATAAACACTACCTCAGAGTAAAGGGCTGGAAAAATGTTTTTCAAGCAAATGGTTCCAGAAAACAAGCTGGAGTAGCCATCCTAATATCTAATAAAATAGACTTTCAACCCAAGTTAATCAAAAAAGATAAGGACGGCCACTATATTCTCATCAAAGGAAAAATCCAACAAGAGGACATCACAAATTTGAATATCTATGCCCCAAATACAAGAGCACCTACATTCGTAAATGAAACAATATTAAAGCTTAAATCATACATTGATCCTAATACCTTAATAGTGGGAGACTTCAACACCCCACTCTCATCAAGGGACAGATCAACCAGACAGACACCAAATAGGGAAATGAAAGCACTCACAGAATCCCTAAATCAAATGGACCTAATAGATGTCTACAGATCTTTTCACCCAAACTCAAAAGAGTACACCTTCTTTTCAGCACCACATGGAACCTTCTCCAAAATAGACCATATAGTTGGTCACAAAGCAATCCTCAACAGATACAAAAGGATTGAAATAATCCCTTGTATACTATCTGACCACCATGGACTAAAGCTGGACATCAACAACAACAGAAACAACAAAAAGCCGACACGCACATGGAAACTGAACAACTTACTACTCAATGACAGCTGGGTGAAGGAAGAAATAAAGAAAGAAATTAAAGACTTTCTAGAATTCAATGAAAATGAAGGCACAACATACCCAAATTTATGGGACACATTGAAAGCAGTGCTCAGAGGAAAATTTATAGCACTAAGTGCCTACAAGAAGAAATCCGTAACATCACATACAAACAACTTAATGGCCCAACTGAAAAACCTAGAAAAAAAAGAAGCAGATACATCCAAGAGGAGCAGACGGCTGGAAATAATCAAACTAAGGGCAGAAATCAATCAATTAGAAACAAATAAAATTATCCAAAGAATCAATGAAACAAAAAGCTGGTTCTTTGAGAAAATCAACAAGATAGACAAACCCTTAGCCAAACTAACTAAAAAGCAGAGAGAAACCATACAAATCAGCAAAATCAGAAAGGAAAATGGGGACATAACTACAGACACTGAAGAAATCCAAACGATTATTAGGTCATACTACAAAAGCCTATATGGCACAAAATTTGAAAATCTAAATGAAATGGATAACTTTCTTGACAGATTCCATCTACCAAAATTAAGTCAAGATCAGGTAGAAAGACTGAATAGTCCTATATCTCCCAAGGAAATAGAAGCAGTCATTAACAGTCTCCCCTCCAAAAAAAGCCCTGGACCAGATGGCTTCAGCGCAGAATTCTACAAGACCTTCAAAGAAGTACTAACATCAATTCTCCTCAAACTATTCCATAAAATAGAAACAGAAGGAACACTACCAAACTCATTCTATGAAGCCATAGTCACTTTGATACCTAAACCACACAAAGATCCAACAAAAAAAGAGAACTTCAGACCTATCTCTCTTATGAACATTGATGCAAAAATACTCAATAAAATACTTGCAAACCGAATCCAAGAACACATCAAAGATATCATCCACCATGGCCAAGTAGGCTTCATCCCAGGAATGCAAGGCTGGTTCAACATACGGAAATCCATCAATGTAATCCACCACATAAACAAACTGAAGGAGAAAAACCACATGATCATCTCCTTAGATGCTGAAAAAGCATTTGACAAAGTCCAGCACCCATTTATGTTTAAAGTCTTGGAGAGATCAGGGATACAAGGCACATACCTAAAGATAGTAAAGGCAATATACAGCAAGCCTATAGCCAACATCAAACTCAATGGAGAGAAACTTAAATCAATCCCACTGAAATCAGGGACAAGACAAGGCTGCCCACTCTCTCCATATCTCTTTAACATTGTACTTGAAGTCCTAGCCAGAGCAATAAGACAACTAAAGGAGATCAAGGGGATACAAATCGGAAAGGAAGAGGTCAAAGTGTCACTATTTGCAGATGATATGATAGTATACATGAGCGAACCCAAAGATTCAACCAGAGAACTTCTTCAGCTGATAAACACCTTCAGCAAAGTTTCAGGATACAAAATCAACTCAAAAAAATCAGAAGCCCTCTTGTATACCAAAGACAAAATGGCTGAGAAAGAAATTAGGGAAACAACACCCTTCACAATAGCCACTAATAACATAAAGTACCTTGGGGTGACTCTAACCAAGCAAGTGAAAGACCTGTTTGAGAAAAACTTCAAGTCTTTGAAGAAAGAAATTGAAGAAGATCTCAGAAGATGGAAATATCTCCCGTGCTCATGGATTGGTAGGATTAACATTGTGAAAATGGCCATCCTGCCAAAAGCAATCTACAGATTCAATGCAATTCCCATCAAAATACCAACTCAATTCTTTACAGACCTTGAAAAAAAGATTCTCAGCTTCATATGGAGAAACAAAAGACCCAGAATCTTCAAAACGATCCTGTACAACAACAGATCATCTGGAGGTATCTCCATTCCCGATCTCAAGCTGTACTACAGGGCAACAGTAATAAAAACTGCATGGTATTGGCATAGAAACAGAAAGGAGGATCAATGGAATCGCATAGAAGACCCAGAAATAAACCCACACACCTATGAATACTCAATATTTGACAAAGAAACCAAATCCATTCAATGGAAAAAAGACAGCATCTTCAACAAATGGTGCTGGACCAACTGGATGTCTACATGCAGAAAAATGAAAATAGATTCATATTTATCACCCTGCACAAAACTAAAGTCCAAGTGGATCAAGGACCTCAACATAAAACCAGATACTCTAAATCAGCTGGAAAAAAAAGTGGGAAACAGCCTAGAACTCATTGGCACAGGAGACAACTTCCTGAACAGAACACCAACAGCACAGGCTCTAAGAGCAACAATCAATAAATGGGACCTCATGAAACTGAAAAGCTTCTGTAAAGCAAAAGACACTGTCATCAAAACAAATAGACAGCCTACAGATTGGGAAAGAATCTTCACCAACCCTTTATCTGACAGAGGGCTAATATCAAGTATATATAAAGAACTAAAGAAGCAGAAAAGCAACAAACCAAGTAATCCACTTAAAAAATGGGGAACAGAGCTAAAAGGAGAATTCTTGAAAGAGGAACATCGAATGGCAGAGAAACACTTAAAGAAATGCTCAACCTCATTAGCCATTAGGGAAATGCAAATCAAAACGACCCTGAGATTTCACCTTACACCCATCAGAATGGCCAAGATGAAAAACTCAAGTGATAGCACATGCTGGAGAGGTTGTGGAGAAAAGGGAACCCTCCTCCATTGCTGGTGGGAATGTAAACTGGTTCAACCACTCTGGAAGTCAATCTGGCGCTTTCTCAGACAACTAGGAGTAGTGCTACCTCAAGACCCAGCTATACCACTCCTAGGTATATACCCAAAATTTGCTCAAGTACACAACAAGGACATTTGTTCAACCATGTTCGTAGCAGCTTTATTTGTAATAGCCAGAACTTGGAAACAACCCAGATGTCCATCAACGGAGGAATGGATACAGAAATTGTGGTATTTTTACACAATGGAATACTACTCAGCAATCAAAAAGGAAGAAATCATGAAATTTGCAGGCAAGTGGTGGGATCTAGAAAAGATCATTCTGAGTGAAGTATCCCAGAAGGAGAAAGACAAACTTGGTATATACTCGCTTATATAGACCTACAAGACATGATAAACATAATGAAATCTACACACCTAAAGAAGATAATCAAGAAAGTGGACACAGGCAAAGGTGATTTATCCTCATTTAGAAAGACAAATGGGATGTGCATTGAACTTATGACAGGAGTCTACCACAAAAGGCATCTGAAAGACTCTACCTAGCAGTGTTTCAAAGCAGACACTAAGACTCATAACCAAACCCTCGGCAGTTAGTAAGACCTGGAGAGGACAGGAGCTCCACAAGGAGAGTAACAGTACCAAAATATTTGGGCACAGGGGTCTTTGCTGAGACTGATACTCCAACCAAGGAGATAACCTAAAACCTCTCCTCAGATATAACACATGTCAGCTCATTACCCAAGTAAGTTCCATAGTAATGGGAACAGGGACTGTCTCTGACATGAACTCTGTGGCTGGATCTTTGACCCTCACCTCTCCCCCCCCCAGCAGGGGGCAGCCTTACCAGGCCACAGAGGAGGACAATGCAGCCAGTCCTGATGAGACCTGATAAACTAGGGTCAGATGGAAGGGGAGGAGGACCTCCCCTATCAGTGGACTTGGAGAGGGGCATGGGAGGAGAAGAGGGAAGGAGGGTGGGATTGGAGGGGAGGAGAGAGGGGGCTACAGCCAGGATACAAAGGGAATAAACTGTAATTAATATAAAAAAGAAAAAAGAAATTGTGGAACATGTCCACCATGTAATAATACTCAGCTATTAAAAACAACAAAACCTGAAATTTTCAGGCAAATCGATAAAACTAGAAAATATCATACTGAGTGAGGTAACCAAGAGCCACAAAGACACATTGCCAGACTAACCATACTACAACTCACACACCCAAACAGGAAAGTAACAAAGAGGACCCATTTGTCTTTCTAAATGAGGATTAATCACCTTCGCCTGTGTCCACTTTCTTGATTATCTTCTTTAGGTGTGTAGATTTCATTATGTTTATCATATCTTGTAGGTCTATATAAGCGAGTATATACCAAGTTTGTCTTTCTCCTTCTGGGACAAATGGGATGTGCATTGAACTTATGACAGGAGTCTACCACAAAAGGCATCTGAAAGACTCTACCTAGCAGTGTTTCAAAGCAGACACTAAGACTCATAACCAAACCCTCGGCAGAGTGCAGGGAATCATATGAAAGAAGGGAAGTTAGTATGATATGGAAAGGATAGGAGCTCTACAAGGACCAAATATATCCGGGCACAGAGTCTTTTCTGAGACTGACACTCAACCAAGGACCATCTATGGATATAACCTAGAACTTCTGCTCGGATGTGGCCCGTGGTAGCTCAGTAACCAAGTAGTTTTCCAAAGTAAAGGGAACACGGACTATTTCTAACAGGATCTCAAGGGCAGGCTGTTTGACCCCCCCCCCCCCCCC
>NW_026596079.1:27850796-27854899 GCF_907164565.1 Psammomys obesus | reverse complement strand
ATGAAAGGGGAGGAGGTCCTCCCCTATCAGGGGACTTGGAAAGGGGCAGGGAGGAGACCAGGGAGGGAGTGTGGGGTTGGGGAGGGAATGAGGGAGCGGGATACAGCTGGGACACAGAGTTAACAAAATGTAACTAAAAATAAAGAAAAAAAGAACAGAAGGTAACATCTCTTTTTAAATTTTTATTATTAGTCACATTTTATTAACTCTGTATCCCAGCTATATCCCCCTCCCTCATTCCTTCCCAATCCCAACCTGGCTGCTTCATCTCCTCCCTGCCCCTTTCCAAGTCCACTGATTGGGGAGGACCTCCTCCCCTTTCATCTGACCCTGTTTTATCAGGTATCTTTTGGACTGGCTGCAAGGTCCTCCTCTGTGGCCTAGAAGGACTGCTCCTTCCTTGTGGGGTGAGGAGGTCAAAGAGCCTGCCATTGAGTTTCTGTCAGAAATAGTACCCTAGTAAGGGGAACAGGGACTATTTCTGACAGAAGGTAACAGCTTGATCATGGTTTAGCTGTAAAAGTTCAGAATCTATGGCCTCTGACGATGCTTGATTTCCTGAAGCACAGAATTTGTCCTTGTTCTCTCTTTTCTAAATTAGAAACTCTTAATAGTGCTGGTAAATGAAAAAAAAAAAAAAAAGCACATCAATTATATTGACTTAAAGATGACGGTGAGATGAAAGCCAAGTTAAGCTGTTTTTTCACTATTGTTCATTTGTAATGTATATCAATCTTTTTAAAGCTGAAAAAAATCATCTGAAATAAAACATGGAGTAACAAGCCTAACCAAAAAAAAAAAAAATCTGTTCATTATTTTTAGTTCTTATTTCATCTACTTTGGAATCTTGGAAGATGTTAATCTTTTTTAACTTTTATTTTTTATATTAATCATATTTTATTCACTTTGTTTCCCAGCTGTAGTCCCCTCTCTCATTCATCTACCCCTATGCACCTCTCCAAGTCCACTGATAGGAGAGGTCCTCCTCCCCTTCCATCTGACCCAAGCCTATCACGACTCATCAGGACTGGCTGCATTATTTCTCTCTGTGGTATGGCAAAGCTGCTTCCCTGCTCAGGGGGAGATGATCAAACAGCCAGCCACTGAGTTCATGTCAGAGACAGACCCTGTCCCCCTTACTAGGGAACCCGCTTGGATACTGAGCTGCCATGGGTTACATCTGAGCAGAGGTTCTAGGTTATCACCATGATCATATATTCATCTTATTTGAAGATTAAACATAAATTACCCATATTCTAGCACAGGAGATTATGTTATTGTATCCCATAAGGTACAAATCACTAGATTGTCTATTTAAATTTTTTTCTAAAACTGTTCTTAAAGTGGAACAATCAAGAAAAGAATGATAACATACTCCTAATTGAAGACACAGTGTAGATTTTAGCTTTAAAGATGAAGACAGATGCATTGTTAGATTTACATACTTTTATGTTTTCAGTTTTATGTGCTTTCTAGTTTTGAAAAAAAATTAGCTACCAGGGGAACTATATGGACTTTTCTCTTCCCATTACGTGGAACATAAAATACATGACATTAGAATTTTTCTTTAAGGTAAAATATGTATATATTTATTGATGCTATCACTATTGCAATTTAATTTTCTCATGCTGAAGCCTAAATTGACAGGTAAGAAACACAAAGTATCAGAAAAACCTGGTTTTACTTTACTTCAAATAGACAAAAATAGTTTTATTATCTATCAGTTATTCTATCTTTGGTAATAATAGTATTAATTTAATAGTTGTAGTTCTAGACACATAACACACTTTGGGAGAGTGATATACACTGTATTATATTAGTTGATTGACTCATGTCTAAAAACATTTGTTTGCCTTTGTGAATGATCAAACACAAGTTTAAGCTATGAGTTTAATCATTGCTGAAAGGAAAGAATGAGGAATACTAGAGGAAAACAGATGATTGCTACACTACTCCTTTTCACACTGCAATAGTTTTAAAAGCTAAACAGAATTTAGTAGACAAATTGACTTATTTTTGCACCTATATTTTGAATGTCAAAAATCCCCAATAAACATTTGTTGGTGAGGTACTTTTCCCCTTATAAATTCTTAAGAAAACAGTCAGCATTTTACTTGTAATGGTACCCACAGAAACTTTTATTTTAAGCTTCCATTGAGCAGCAGGTAGACCATTTAAGTGCTTTCTCTTTAAAAGCTACAGTAGCATTTCTGTAGCTTCACTGAATGCCCAGGGTATTGTTCAAATTTACATTGCCGGAGAAACTTGTGTAATTCCTCTCTAGGTCATAAAAAGTTTCTTTTTTAACTTCAAGGTGAACAAGAGATAAAATTTTAAGAATTTGAATGTGTATAGGGTTGACATTTTTGGCTTCTACCTAAACTTTTTCTTATATTTTCTCATACATAACAGAGAAAACTTTGGGGCATTGGCTTCATAATTTTCATGTTATCAAGAAACATCAGATTACATTTGTCCTTAAGCATGTTGAATCTGAGAGTCTGTTGAAAGGACTGCTTTGTCAAAAGGTCTCCACTGTCTATAATATTTTCTAAATTTGTAATTAAATAGCAAATTATTCACTTTCTCAACTACAAAAAAAAAATCGACTAAAGCTAAAATGTAAAAACAAAACAAAACAAAACAAAAAATCCAAAGAAGCTAATTCATTCTCATTAGACATAGACCATTTTTTTCTATGTGATATAGAATATTATGTCAAACTGATTCAAGCTCACAGAGTTTGAGAACACAGAGCCTCAAGTGAGAAAATTCATCCTGCCCAAACTGGTTGGTGTACAAGCCTGTGGGGTATTTTTTCAATAATAATCAATGCAGGTGGGCCAGCTCCCTGTGGGTAGTGACAACCTTCGGTAAGTTGTTCTTGATGGTATTAAAAAAAAAAAGAGTTTGAGGAAGCCAGTAAGCATTCCTCCATGATTTCTACTCAGTTCCTGCCTTCAGGTTCTTCCCTGCTTGATTAAGTTCCTGCTCTGAGTTTCCTCAATGATGCACCATTGCTTGGAAGGGTAAACAAAATAAAACTTTTGCATCCCAAGCTCTTTCCACCATGGTGCTTTATTTCATCAATGAAAATCTTAACTAGGACAGTATACTTGTAGTATTATTTTGGTATTTAAAGCCAACCATCAAGAAGGGCTTCTGCCCACCTTGTACACAAGCCCAATTTCAAAGATGAAAAGAAGAACAGAATTTTAATGAATAGTACTTGCCTGGTGGTTTAATCCTGATCCTCTGAAAATGAATTGCAACAATTAATAAAATAACTCAGTTCATTACATAATAAATCTTAAAGCTTCTTTGAATTTGCTTACATTTGTAAGCTTAGGGTAAGAGTAGAACAATCAGTCTAAGAACAATCATTTCTATTTTATTCTCTTACAATTAAAAGTAGACAAATAGTGTCTATTTATTCTAAACCAAATACCCTAATGTTCACAAATACTTGATTTTACTATAGCTGTTTTCTTGCATACTTCTGTTTTGGTGACTAGTATATCATATTTTTCTTTTTACAATAATTCTCTTTTTCCTTTACTTACATTATTTTATGGCTATTTGAAACAACGATGCTATATATACACTCCACCACACAGAAAAAACAAGCACTCATTTACTCTTTTCATTTTGTAGATTTGGCAGGGTAATTATGGTAGTTTGAATGAAATTGGCCCTTACAGACCTCTAGGAGATGGCATTGTTGGAGGTTTGTCATTGTTGGAGGAAATGTATCATGGGGTGGTGGGCTTTGACATATCAGAAGCTCAAGCCAGGCCCAGTGGATTGCTGCCTCTTCCTGTGGCCTGCCTATCCAGTTATAGATACCTCAGCTACCTCTCTAGCACCATGTTTGCCTGTGCCACCATGCTTGTTGCCATAAAGATAATGGACTAAACTTCTGAACTTGTAAGCCAGCCCCAATAACTGTTTTTCTTTATAAGAGGTCATGATGTCTCTTCACAGCAATAGAAATCCTAGTTAACACAGTATTTAATTTAAATGTAAAGATTTTTCTAGAGAAACATCCAGGTTGGGAATTTTCTTCTCCTCCTCCTCCTCCTCCTCCTCCTCCTCCTCCTCCT
>NW_026596079.1:27843432-27850786 GCF_907164565.1 Psammomys obesus | reverse complement strand
CTCCTCCTCCTCCTCCTCCTCCTCCTCCTCCTCCTCCTCCTCCTCCTTCTTCTTCTTCTTCTTATTTTACACTTTGTTCACTTTGTATCCCCCCATAAGCCCCTCCCTTCTTCCCTCCCGGTCCCATCCTCCCTATCCCTTCTTCATGCATGCCCCTCCCCAAGTCCATTGATAGGAGAGGTCCTTCTCTTCTTCCTTCTGATCTTAGTTTATCAGATCACAACAGGAGTGGCTGCATTGTCATCTTCTGTGGCCTGGTAAGACTGCTCCCCCCTCAGGGGGAGGTGATCAAAGAGCAGGCCTATCAGATTGTGTCAGAGGCAGTCCATCTTCCCACTACTATGTAACCTACTTAGGCACTAAATTGCCATGGATTACATCTGCACAGGTGTTCTAGGTTCCCTCTGTGCTTGGTACTTGGTTGGAGTATGGGTTTCTGGGAAGACCCCTGTGTTCAAATCTTCTAGTTCTGTTGTTCTCCTTGTAGGGTTCCTGTCCTCTCCATAACCTACTATTTCCCACTTCTTACATAAGATTCCATGCACTTTGCCCAACAGTTGGCCATAAGTCTCAGCGTCTGCTTTGATAGTCTGCAGGGCAGAGCCTTTCAGAGGTCCTCTGTGGCAGGTTCCTAGGTTGTTTCCTGCTTTCTTTTTCTTCTGATGTCCATCCTCTTTGCCTTTCGGGATGGGGACTGAACATTTTAGTCAAAGTCCTCTCTCTTGATTAGTTTCTTTAGATGGACAGATTTTAGGTTTATCCTATAAGTCTATATGAGTAAGTATATACCATGAGTGTCTTTCTGCTTCTGTGACAGCTCACTCAGGATGATCCTTTCCAGGTCCCACCATTTACCTGTAAATTTCATGAGAATTTTCAATCATCCTTTGTCTATATAATATTGCTTTTAATTCAGTTATTCTCTTTTTGATGATAATGTTTAGCTATTTAAATAACTAAGTTTGTGTAATTTGTATTTAGTGCCTTTATATATAGCTTAAACCAAATAGTATCTTATTTTTTATTCACTTGCTTTTATTTAATCAGAATTCTTGGGTTAGACACTTATTTATTAGCATTCTTTGCAAAGAAGTACACTCAAGATACAAATTTAATTCTCTATACCAAGTCCCAAATTTAAATTTTGAAACACTACCATTTGAAAGGTAGTTCTGAGACATCATATATTCCTATAAACACAAATTCTTTCATTATTTTTGTAGTATAATTTTTCTTTATGTAAATTTTATTTTTACTTGATTATTAACAATGATAAATCTGATATAATTATAATTTAGTTTAGTTTTCAGAAACTATACTTAGAATAATTCATAAATGCCTGATAAATTACCAACACTAAATACTAGCACTAAATGTTATTGTATAAAAATTAGCTGAATAAAATAATAAAAGAAATAAGTATGATATTTATTCATATATGCACTAAGTGGTGATTTGAATGATAATGGCCCCCAAAACTCATATATTTATGTACTTGCTCCCTGTTTGATGAGCTGTTAGGAATTAGGAGGTAAGTTCTTGTTGGAGTGGGTGTCGCTGTATAGGAGAGGTGCCACCAGAAGTGGGCTTTGAGGTTTCAAAAGCCCTTTCCACATCCTGTCTGTCTGTCTGTCTGGATCTTGACAGGACCATCAGACTAACAGCTATTGTTAACACTATTGAGCCACATTAGATTCTTTGTGTCTAATTCTTTTTTCTCCTTTATGAATATCTTGCTACTTTAATCAAGTTTTGGTAAACAAAACGGGCACAATGCTTCATATTTTGTATACTGAGATTCTGTACAAATCTTACATTTGACTTGAGATACGGATTTATTTTCTACACATTCCATGGTTTCTCATAATATTTCATGCCTTAGATGAATGCGAAAAATGTCAACTACCACTTATGTGTGTGTAATCTTTCCAGTGTAATACTTCTCTTAAAACACTTATAGCCCTTCAAAGTGAAGAGGTCTTCCACACCGAAATACTGATATGCATTCTGCCAATTAAAGTTCCTAGAATCAAGAAAGATGGAGGAACAGATATATCTTAAAGATTATTCAAATTTCATAATTTTCTTCAAACTTACAATTTTAGTTGTCACAAGCTGTTTTATATACAATCAAATAAAAATCATTTCCAAATAAAAGTATTAATTTACCTTTATTTTATCCCTCTCAAATAAGTTATTTTATCACATACAGTAGTTGTCCAATATAAATGAAAAAATTAAATAGTACATTTATTCATAATTTTCATATTTAGTGTTCTCATAATATCTAATTTTAGAAGATATTTTGATATATGTTCATTCATACAGAGTTTAAATCTGCATTTATACTGTCCATGATGATACTTCCTGTAAATGTAAAAAGTAAAACTTTTATTATATTACATAATGCTATTGAAATTGATTGCCTAGACTATTTATACAATTACAAGTCTTTACAGCTGGTTTTCATTTATATATATACAATCAGCAAAAATGGTTGTACAATTTCTAGGTGTACAAAAATGAATGAATATTTACAGATCACAAGTAGATTTCTATTATCAGAAAGCAGAATCTATCTTCCTCTTCCTTCTCCATTTTCTATCTCTTATGTTGAAAAATAGTTCTATTTCTGTCAGCACAGATTAATTTATGTGATTTAATGCACATGGGGAAACATGGATTATTCATATTTTGTTCATAGGATTCATCCATCTCCTGTATGCAGTTTATTCTTTTCATTGTTTCTGGTTCCTCTATAAAGCAGCAAGTAAAAAATACTGTAGATCATTATTGCAGTTGTGTAGTTTTAAGGCACAATATGAGTTTTTCTTTGAAAATGAATGCAGAGGTTATTGATGGTCCAAGAGTACTTAATCATTTTCGGAATTTTTGTAATTTTATTTCAAGCAGAATTTATATATACTATATAAGCATTATTAATTTCAGTGTTTCAATATTCTAACTAACATTAGGTATTATATTTAATTAGAAATAGTCTTCATGGAAGAATGACATCCTATTATTCTTTGTTTGGCATTTCATTAATATTTATAGAAGTTAAACATAATTTATTTCGTCCACTGGTATTATCCCTTAACGATTAAATAACCCAAATACATATGTGTGTGAAACAGGTGTTTATTAGCAAATGTGAAGATAACTCCAGGTTTAAACTGAGAAGACAATTTATATGTGTGTCTTGTGCTATGGTCAATGTCTACTGTTGAAGATGGATAATCCCTTGTGAGAAGTAAAGATTATAGTACATTTAGCTGTATCTGTGACCTATATCACTGGATGTAAATACTGCTAACAATCACAGAATGGCAGATCTTTTCTTCCCTGCCTTTCAACTTTCTAGAATTTCTCTGGTAATTGGCCTTAGAAACATACAATGACATCTCTAAATACAGCCATTCAGCTCAGAAAAATGAACCACTTTTCAAATTACAACTTGGTATGCACTGACTTTAAACACTTCATTTGTCTATCTGTTAATAAGTAATGAATTAGCTGTTTATGCCAAGGATTTTCTTTTTTTTTCCTTTGTGTAAATTTGCTATTCACTGGTTATCTTTAAAGTTTTTGTATTTTGTTTAAAATACAGATCACAATTTATGAATTATAGCAATTATATCTTGAATAGTGAACACAATTATAACAATTGTACTTTGCCTCCTTCTCTGTTCTACCTACTTATTTTACGTGCAGTCATCTGTCATCTATATTTTACTATGAGCAATTTAAATAATGATTATATTGGTTTTTGATGTACGAAATATTACTAAAACTGACTTCTTATGAGCAATAAGTAAGTTTATGAAAATATATATCTAAATATTCACTGTAAATACCCTATAACAGATTTTCTTTTATATTCTTTCTAGCTTTGATGTTTGTTTAAAGGTCTTTTTAGTAGCTTTTATTATAATATTTTATTTACTCACTCTGTGAGATCATTAATGTGCTCTTATCACTGCTGTTTTCTCCTAGAATAACCTGTCCTCTATTGCTCAAGACAGTCTTCTAGATAGGCTATTTCCTAGGCATGAAAATCCTCTTGTGATGGATTAAAAAAAATGGCACATGTTTTTCCTTTTTTTTTTTTTTGTTTATTCCTGTATCAAAAAAAAAAGTGTATCATGGGACAATGTCCTAAGAAAGGAATAGCAGAATATTAAATATGTGAGACTTAAAGTTTGCACACACACACACACACACACACACACACACAAATAAGAGGGAGAGAGGAGAGAGAAAGAAAGAGAAAAAGCAAGAGAGCGAGAGAGCAAGAGAGTGAGATTGTATGTAGAACCCACATTTGGTATTATTAAACACAAAGTGTTTAGTCTCTATTTCATTATAAGCTATCACCTAAAGACATAATTGAAAAGTAGAAGACTGAGACTGGTTTTATTTTTTTTATTTTTCTGACATTAAAGTCTTATTTCTTTTCCCCTAAAGATTTTAGTCTCATCTTTATTTAGAAAATATCACTGTTGTGGGCTAAACATAGTACTCAACCTTCTTTAGTTTGTCCTTTGTTTTGTTTTAATTCTTTAAGTTCATAAATTGTTTGATTAATCATATATTTTTTTCTTTTTTAAAATTTCTCTCTGTCTTGTTTTAGTTTTACTGGTAATTTGACAGACCCTAGAGTGATGTTGAAAGAGAAAACTTCAGCTGAAAAATTGCCAAGATCAGACTGGCCTGTTTGCAAGTCCTTGATGATGTTGTGTTCAATGAAGGCTGAGGAAGGTGGGCACAGCCCACTGTGGGCGGTATCATTCCTAGGTAAGTGGTTCTGGGCTATAAGAAAGCTATCCAAATGAACCAGAAAACAAGAAGAGGTGAGTAAGCAACCATCATCTCTAGTTTCTCCATTGGTTCCTGCTTGAGTTTTCTCTAGTTTGGATCATGACCTGGAAATACAAACTGGATAAATCCTTTCCTTCGAAGTTGAATTTGGACAAAGAGTTTTAGCACAGCTACAAGGATCCAATTAGAATACTCCTTAATCCATTTGTTGTTGTTTTTCTTTGTCTTTCTCCACCCCCTTTAAAGCTGTTTTTAATGACTCTGTGGTATGCCCCATGTTATACTTTTCTCAGAGGAAAATAGTTCCCACTTTCAATAATTCTAATATAGTGATGAAATTATCATCACTTTTGTCTCTGAACTTTCATTGTTATATATTATTTACTGCTATATCTTACTTATTCCCTGTAGTTTTGCTGACATGGCTATCACAGATTGAGCTTTGTTTTCATTCAAAGCTGTACCAGAATATTTGGGATCTTTGTGAGAGGGTTTGTTTATCAGTGAGGGAGCTTTCATTTGTGAACATATTCCACAAGCTGATTTTAGTGACATGTTATATAACCTTTTTTTCTTCCAGAATTTTACTGATATATTGTTTCTATTAGTCCTAGTATTTCTAATGTTTACTCTATGTTTATAGTTCAAATTGCACAGTTGAATGCCTATCTGCATATCATTGTCTGAAAAATGGGAGAACCATTGCCATCTCTCCATATAAATAGCTTTATTAAGGTTCCTTTCTTTGATCCCTCTTTTTATATGTGAGTTTCCCTATGCTCTTTTTTTGTTGTTTGTTTGTTATAAGCTACAAGACTTCCCAAAAAGAATGGTTTATTGGGCACTTTGATTCATTAACCAATGTGTGCATTGTTACCTAACATGTCTGATACTCTACATTTCAAATTAGAAGATATTTTTAATGAAGTCTGTGATTAGTTTGGTAACTATGGGTGAAACAGACTGTCTTTGATGTTTACTAAGATCACATAGAGAACAAATACCAGGTTTTCTGGAAGAAACAGATTCTCCAGCAAAATGGAATTTCTTCTGAATAGGGTAGTCTCTTTGGCTAAAGTCTGTTTTGATTTATGATGGCAATCTTGACTTCTAAAAACTATTCTTGTATTTTTATCAATTTGGTTTGAATTCATGGTTCCCTAGAAATATTTTGGCTCAACAGTGCTCTTTGGCTCATAGGATGTAAGTTATATCTTTATTTTATCCAATTTTCTACAATTTGGACTGTATCCATGACCCTGTCTTGTTAGGACATTTCCTGTTCTTGGCTTACATTAACTTCACATGAAACATAAAAATAGGTCACTGAATCCAGAACAGTCAGAATTCTGAGTAAGTTGTTAGCCTCAAGTACTCTATTTAGGTTCCTTTAGGAATTTTTTTTGGCTACTATCTTATTGATCTATATCTTTTTCTGTTATTTAACCCAAGCGCTATTATTTTACATGCTCACACCAAATAGATCAGGTTATGAAAACGTAGAAAAATAATAATAGTAAAAAATTAATAGAATACCAGCAGCCAATTAAATAGGTTAAATGAAATAGTTAATTTGAAACTCATAATAGCATCATATAAGTAATTTTTAGCATGATTTACATTTTTAAACATCTTTTAAAATTGAACTACTTTTCCAGGGCATATTGTTAGTGATATTTTTTAATTTTTACTTATTAATTTTTCTTCATGGGTACATGTCTCTATGTGTACATTTGGCTGTATGTCTGCACAAGTGTGTGGAAGTGAGGGGACACCTGGGGTGTCATTCCTCCTCAAGCATGACACTACTTTTATTACTTATGGTAGCATCTCTCAATGACCTGAAGCTTGGCACGTAGACTAGATTAAGTGGGCAACAAGCCCAGACATCTGCTTGTTGCTGCATTCCTGGGATGCACACCACTGCTATCAATCTCAGGCCCACGTTTTCAAGAAAAGTCCTTTACAGACTGAGCCACCTCTTAGCACTCATGCTTTATTAGTAAATGAATCATGTTTCTGTTATCAAGTCTGCAATGGCAAGCGCATCTTAATCTTATAATGAGTCTGCAAACAACACCAAATGTATATTATTTCAAACAGCAATAAATGTGCTTCTCAGTTATACAAGATGCTCACGGCATGCATCCAGGAGTGCTCAGTCACTTCGGTGTCAACAGATGCAGACTTGCAAAAAATAAATCTTCTCTGACTCACAGCTTCAAGCTTCAGAAATGAAAAGGAAGAAAGCATAGAGAGCTCTCATATTTGGTATCCAGTTGTGATTCATAAATGAAGTAATTCGTGTCAATTAGTCGAAAAATCTAGAAAAGCTTTCATTTCACTTATTATTTATTTATTTATATATATATAATATAATATAATATAATATAATATAATATAATATAATATAATATAATATAATATAATATAATATAATATAATATAATATAATATAATATAATATAATATAATATAATATAATATAATATAATATAATATAATATAATATAATATAATATAATATAATATA
>NW_026596079.1:27720477-27843032 GCF_907164565.1 Psammomys obesus | reverse complement strand
TCATAACTGGAATGTGTGTGTGTGTGTGTGTGTGTGTGTGTGTGTGTGTATAGTATATGAGTGTGTATATGAACCAATTATTTTCCTACTATAGAGTATCAAGCTATAGTATTTTTTACTATATTTTCTCTATATATTTGACTGACAAATGTGTGTTTATATTTTAATGGTTATTTTTGAATATCTTTTAAGTGAGGTTGTTCACAGCTGTGATAATCAATTTAGCAGGAAATAATTATATAAAGATAGTAGTTAGAGATATCTTTAGTTTGCAGAAAATATTTTTTCTTCCAAATGTATGAGGGGGTGTGTAACAGGCATGTAGATAGTCAACATTTACGAAAAAAAGAAATGCCAATCTTCTTCCGATGTGTTATGCTATAAAAGCATGCTTTAAAGATAATTGTGGTTTATACCAAAAATTATAAAATGTGGTATTTTGAGAAATATGACTTCAATATCATGTCTTGTATGTTGCCCTAAAATAGAAATATATTTTGCACTTAAAGCCTAAATGTTTAAATGACTTACAGAACTAATTATTCAGCAAGATCTATGTTATGCTTAAACTGAGTATTTAAAAGGATTTTTAACTAGTTGTTCTATTTGGTTATATGCTCTATGGTCAGCTCAACTGACACAAAATGTGTGATAGAACAATGATGTGAATCTCAGTCATTTGAACAAATACCAGAAAAAAAAAATAAACATGACTTTCTCATAACCCTATTTTATATGTTGTTAATAATGAAACAAAATCATATGTTTGTGGACTTCCTCTTAGAAATATTATTATATTTCTAATATCTACTTATGTCTTGTTTCACAAATGGGGCATGTGTATGTTTGGGCACACGTATGTGCTCAAATGTGCATGCGCAAATGATACCTCCCTCATTCTCAGTGCCATGAATATCTCCTAGGAATTACCAACCAAAATGATACATCTACATATCTTATTTAGGCTTCACAAAAATGCTTGCAAACTAGACTTTGCTTAAGCTTCTCTTATTTATTGCATAGTTTTTTTTTAATTTAACTTCCTATGAATTTTAAATAAACTCCCAATCAGAAGGCATTGCATCTTTAAAAACTGATTACTAGAATATTTGGCTACAGAAACAAGTAATCAAGGTGTATCAATTCCGCTTTCTTGTCACATCCAGGACAACTTCCCTCAGCTCTGCTTACCTCTGCCCTTACAAACAATAAGGACAAATGAAGAAGTTTTCTGTTAATTTTGTTAACTGTAGGTTTTGTGGTCAGATAATTCTCCTCATATTAATAATATAATTGTCTTCTGAAATAAAATCTTGCTACTGGAAATCAGGCTGCCATATTTGTCTAATCCAGTGCATCTCTCATCTTAATTTTTGCCAGTTGCAAAGCTGCATATAAAAGATAATGTAAGCTAACAAAGAGAACACACATAATAATTTTAGTATCGGTTTTTGTATCACATTTATTCTCACATGTTATACGACCTCATATTATGCTACCTCAAGTGCTGTAAAATTCACAAGGTTCTCCTACACCTAAAATTTAAGCCTTGTGCAGCTTTTGTTTAAACTTCTTAGGCATTTATCACTCTCCTTTAATTTTAAGAATTTACAAAGCCACCTGTGGAAACATTTCTAGGTTAGGTGTGTGTAATTAGTTTTGGAAGTTGAAGACAGGAATTGACCTAATGATTGAATAATACAAGTAAATTAACGCTGACTACCCATGCACAACACTATAACTTGCCTGTTTGACAGCCCTTTATATTACCCTGTTTTCATTAGATGTTTGATTTGGGTAAATTCCTTATTTGGATTCTCCTACTATCTCAACTTCTATAGATTGTGGATTAATTAATTACACTTCAGGATTTGACTGGAGTTTAATAGCAGTCTGAAAGAGACAAAATCCTTATAGCTAATCAGTGAATTTTTTATCACACAGGATGGAACATCAGGTGATTGGGAAAATATTGGGTTTCTCTGGTTTGATGCTCTTCAGCTTGTACTTTGCACAGCTCACTACTGAGGAATGTATTTGACTAATATTATCTCTAGTCTTTGTTGAAACATCTATCTCACCACTTGCACTTCAGTTGGAAGGGTAAGTGAATTCGTGTCCTATAGTTTATTTTAGTCTGTACATCGAAATCAGCCTCTTCATTTCATGTGTAACATTTGTGTAGTATGAATATCTTTCTTGGTTTTGATTCTGGTTTAATGTGTTTGCTAACAAACATAAAGTAAATCAGAGAAATCTTTGTACAGAAGCTTAAACTATAATATCCAATAAAATTGCTTATAGACACCAGCCAGGTGGATCTCTGTGAGAATTATTTTTGTGATGTAAGCCAAGAAACTTGTGGACTGAGCTTCCTTCAAAACAGGAAGTAGCTGGGTATGGTGGCCCAAACCTGTAGATCCAGCACTCTGGGAGGCAGGCACGTGGCTGAGAGTTCGAGGCCAGCCTGGTCTACAAAGAGAGTACAGGACAACCAAGGTTACATAGAAAAACTCTGTCTCAAAAAACTAAATGAATCATTCAATCATTAAATAAATAAATAAAACAGAACTTATATGCATGAAACAATTTAACTTAATAACCAAACAAAAACTTAGAACTCCAAAGTGCTCATGCTAATAGTCATTGCTGCATTTTTTTTTCTTTTTCTTTTTTATAAATGATAGAACTGAAAGTTTTCCTTCAACCTGGACAAAACAGAAGTCATTGATACAGAGTTTTATATAATTATGAGCAAGGGAAAATACTTCTTTCCAGGTTATACAGAAAAATCTTCAAACATAATTTTGTATTCATGCTGAAGCAGTTAAGTCTGAACTGTGCTCAGATGTAAGCCATTGTCTTACATCCCTTTCCTTTTCAAATTCTGTGTTGGTATCAAATTATGTGTATGATCAATAAAATATTGGAGTATAATTTTTTTGGTTGGGAGCGATGTTAAAGTTATTATGGAAAACTGTAGTACAAAGAAACAAACTAAACAAAGAAAAATTTGGATATGGGAGGGACAGGAATCATTTAGTGGTGGGATTCCACTAATAATTTTTTAGTCTGACTTTATTATCTTTTGAAACATAAATATTGCTAATTTTGATATATAGCACCTGCTTGTGTTTAGCTTTTCTTCAGCATTGAGTAAATGGTAAAAGAAGATGTAATAGTTGAGATAAGCAGATGCTTAGGATTAGATGGAAATAACCAAGAAGGAATCCTTAGAAAATTTAATCAAATTCTTTGGAAAATTAGATAACTACTTTTATAATTCTTAATAAAACAGCATGACAAAATCAAACTAGGAGAGGGAGGGGCTAAATTCAATTTGCACTTGAACACCACAATCTATTATCAAAGGTAATCAGGACAGAAATCCAATCAGGAACTTGGAGGAAGAAGCTGTTTCAGAGGCCATATTTGAATGCTCATTGTTATGCTCCCTATAGCTTGCTTAACCTACATTCTCATAGTACTCAGGACAATATGTCCAGGTGTGCAGGACTCTGTATGAAAGGGCCCTCCACTCCAATCATTAATCAGGATTAAACCCAACAGAGTTGTCTACAGGCTAAGCTGATGGAGATAATGTTTCAATTAAAATTATCTCCTCTCAGATATCTCTACCTTGTATCAAGTTAACAAAACTAGCCACTGAAGAGAGAAAAATGCTAACATGTCTCAAAGCCATAAAAAACAAATGAAGATATTTTCAACAATGTCAAATCTTCAGCAAAGCTGAATGTGTAAGAGACAACAAATAAACTGCATTAATTTGAGTTATTTGGTGTCTTGAACTAGTTTTATTTCAATTTTTGTCCTTATCTCCATGCCCCCCCTTTTTTTTAACGCATATAGAGAAGCATCAAGCACTACAATGTTGCAAAGTTATGTAGAGTGCACCCAGAATATAAATTTGGGATATACAAAATAACCTATTTTTATTATGTTTCTCTTTCTCTCTTTGTGTGTATGTTTACTTATGTAATGCATATATATATATGAATATATGTATGTATGTATGTATAAATTGCTGCAGGCAGGGTTGTGAAAGGCTTTGAGAAAGTAAAAACACTACCTGGGAGATGAGGTAAAATCTCAAGGAGGTCAGTTTTTCCCATATGATTCAATGATCCATAACTATATTTTAATATATCAAATATGCAAACTTTTCATTCACATGGAAAATAATAAATTTTGTTAATAAATTTGCTTTAGAATTATTTATAAGAGATTTATATGTCAGAGTTAGTAGCTATGCCAAAAATTACAATGTGAAAAGTAATTTCTAAAAAACTTAGGAGGATAACAATTAGAATAAGGGGAGAGTTATAATGTAGAACAAAGTTGGAATATTTACATTACCTGGTAGCATTTTTAGGCTTGGACACATCAAAACAGAACAAGACAGGATTAAATAGATGCATACATACATATATGCACACACATATACACACATATATAAATGTGTGTATGTATATATGCATATATGTATAAATGTATACATACATACATATGTGTTTGCATGTGTGTGTATATATATGACAGCACTGTGAAATGAATGTATGCCCTTCCAATTACATGCAAAAAGCTTAGTTTCTAATGCAGTAATATTTGGTGGAGCCTTTGAGAGTTAATTATGTATACACAGGAGCTCTCATGAATGAAATCGATGTGCTTGTTTAGTTCTCTTCTACATATTCCTCCAGTACGTGACTAAATGAAGAGACAGAAAAATGAATACCAAAAAGTGTTCCTAAACCAATCACTGAATATCACAGACTTCAATGCTGAACTTGAGAACCTTCAAAATTGTGGAAGTTAATTCCTCTACTACATCCTAACTTAACAAGACAGCCAATGTACTACTTTATATGCTAAACATATATTTCATGTACACTAACTACAAATCTCTCAAATACATCTTTGTCAGATAGACTCTATCTCCTTGGCAAAGCTAGCTATTTAACTTAATTCATGTCAAGTATTCAATAGGTTAAATAACAATCTTAGTGTTTAAATCATAATTAAGATTAAATTATTATTATTAACCTATGTAATGAACAGAAAATAAGTAGTGACCCAATAATTATGCTTTTCCAATAGATCATAGTCATTAATGATAATAATTATATATTATGGATAAACATTAATCACCTATAAACTTCAAATTTTTTCTTTAAGTAAAATGACTAAACCCCAGAATTTAGGAAATCATATGAAAGAAGATGGAGATTGAAAGACCTGGAGGGGACAGGAGCTCCAGAAGGAGACCAACAGAGCCCAAAAACATTGGGCCCAGGGGGCCCTGAAGAGACTGACACCCAAACCAAGGACCATGCATGGAGAGGACCTAAAAGCCCTGCTCAGAAGTAGCCCGTAGACTGAGCCTCCAAGTGGATCCCCTAAGGGGAGCAGGGACTGTCTGTGGCATGAACTCAGTGGCATCTCTGATCACTTCCCCCTGGAGGTACAACCTTGCTGGGCCACAGAGTAACACAAGGCAGCCAGTCCTGATGAGACTTGATAAGCTAGCGTCAGCTAGAAGGGGAGGAGGACTATCAGTGGACAAGGGGAGGGGCATAGGAGGAGAAAAGGAAAGGAGCCACCGGGGGATACAAATTGAATAAATTGTAATGAATAATAAAAAAGAATAATAAAAACATAAGCCCAAATTCCAAGGTTAAAAATAATAGCTGAAACCCTGGTTGCTAAAATGTATGCAGAGATTCCTGTTGCAAAGAATTGATTTGCACCAAGTCTGGAACCAGGTATACATATTTTTCCTTTTGGGGAGGCACATTATACTACAAGAAAAAGACACAGTAAACCGTTGTCATGATAGACAGTGAGTGAGCAAGTTAGTTTTTGAGCTTTTTAACATTTATTTGTTCTGCATCCTGGCAGCAGCTGCTTTCCTCCTCCCCCACCTCCTCCCTGTTTGTTTCTTAGAGAAAACCACACCCACCTGCTCGCTCACCCCAGTATATCCAGTCACATTACTCAGCAAGGAAAAGGAAGGAGATCATGACATTGGCAGGTAAGTGGTGGGGCCTGGACAGGATCATCCTGAGTGAGTTGTCCCAGAAGCAGAAAGACACGCATGGTATATACTCACTCATATAAACATACAACATAGGATAAACCCACGAAAATCTGTACATCTAAACAAACTAAGCAAAAGAGAGGACCCTAACTAAAATGTTCAATCCCCATCCTGAAAGGCAAAGAGGATGGACATCAGAAGAATGAGAAAACAAGAAACAACCTCGGAACCTGCTACAGAGGGCCTCTGAAAGCCAGAAGAAAACGGGAAACAACCTTGAAACCTGCCACAGAGGGCCTCTGAAAGCCTCTGCAGTACAGACTGTCAAAGCAGATGCTGAGCCTGATGGCCAACTGATGGGCAGAGTGAATGGAATTTTATGTAAGAAGTGGGAAATAGTAAGAGCTGGAGAGGACAGGAACTCCACAAGGAGAGCAACAGAACCAGATAATTTGAACACAGGGAACTTCCCAGAGACTCATACTGCAACCAAGGACTATTCGTGGATATGACCTGGAACCCTGACAATGCAGCCACTTCTGATGAGAACTGATAGACTAAGATCAGAAAGAAGGAGAGGAGGACCTCCCCTATCAGTAGACTTGGGGAGGGGCATGCATGCAGAAAGGGGGGGAGGGTGGGACCGAGAGGGGAGGAGGAGGGGCTTGTGGGGGGATACAAAATGAATAAAGTGTAATTAATAAAAGTTAAAAAAAAAAGACTGAGTTCACATTCTCTTCCCCTGAGGCCTCTTGAGGTGGCCCTGGTAGGGGAAAGTGACCAAAAAGCAGGCAACAGAGTCCACTTCAGAGTCAGCCCCTCCATACTAAGGAACCCAGATGAGGACCTAGCTGCCCATTGGCTACATCCATGTAGGGGACCCAGGTCCAGTCCAAATATGGTCCTTGGCTGGTTCTTCAGTCTCCATAGGCCCTTCCGGGCCCTAGTTAGTTGGCACTGTTGGTCTTCTTGTGGAGATCCTGTTTCTACTCGGTCTTTCTACCCTTCCCTACACTGTTCCACAACACTCTGCTCTCCACCCAATGTTTGGTTGGGGATGTTTGCATCTGTTTCCATCCGATGCTGGGTAGAGCCACCTGAGTGGGAAGTATCTTTCTTTGGGTCCTCCTTGTTTTTTTTTTGTTTTTTTTTTTTTTAATTTTATTTTTCTTTTTAGTTACATTTTGTTAACTCTGTGCCCCAGCTGTATCCCGCTCCCTCATTCCCTCCCCAACCCCACACTCCCTCCCTGTTCTCCTCCCTGCCCCTTTCCAAGTCCACTGATAGGGGAGGACCTCCTCCCCTTTCATCCGATCCTGTTTTATCAGGTATCTTCAGGGCTGGCTGCAAAGTCCTCCTCTGTGGCCTAACAGACTGCTCCTTCCCTCGGGGGGTGGGGGGGTCAAACAGCCTGCCCTTGAGATCCTGTTAGAAATAGTCCGTGTTCCCCTTACTTTGGAAAACTACTTGGTTACTGAGCTACCACGGGCCACATCTGAGCAGAAGTTCTAGGTTATATCCATAGATGGTCCTTGGTTGAGTGTCAGTCTCAGAAAAGACCCTGTGCCCGGATATATTTGGTCCTTGTACAGCTCCTATCCTTTCCATATCATACTAACTTCCCTTCTTTCATATGATTCCCTGCACTCTGCCGAGGGTTTGGTTATGAGTCTTAGTGTCTGCTTTGAAACACTGCTAGGTAGAGTCTTTCAGATGCCTTTTGTGGTAGACTCCTGTCATAAGTTCAATGCACATCCCATTTGTCCCAGAAGGAGAAAGACAAACTTGGTATATACTCGCTTATATAGACCTACAAGATATGATAAACATAATGAAATCTACACACCTAAAGAAGATAATCAAGAAAGTGGACACAGGCGAAGGTGATTAATCCTCATTTAGAAAGACAAATGGGTCCTCCTTGTTACTTTCCTGTTTGGGTGTGTGAGTTGTAGTATGGTTAGTCTGGCAATGTGTCTTTGTGACTCTTGGTTACCTCACTCAGTATGATATTTTCTAGTTTTATCGATTTGCCTGAAAATTTCAGGTTTTGTTGTTTTTAATAGCTGAGTATTATTACATGGTGGACATGTTCCACAATTTCTTTTTTCTTTTTTATATTAATTACAGTTTATTCCCTTTGTATCCTGGCTGTAGCCCCCTCCCTCCTCCCCTCCCAATCCCACCCTCCTTCCCTCTTCTCCTCCCATGCCCCTCTCCAAGTCCACTGATAGGGGAGGTCCTCCTCCCCTTCCATCTGACCCTAGTTTATCAGGTCTCATCAGGTCTGGCTGCATTGTCCTCCTCTGTGGCCTGGTAAGGCTGCCCCCTGCTGGGGGGGGGAGAGGTGAGGGTCAAAGATCCAGCCACAGAGTTCATGTCAGAGACAGTCCCTGTTCCCATTACTAGGGAACTTACTTGGGTACTGAGCTGACATGTGTTATATCTGAGGAGAGGTTTTAGGTTATCTCCTTGGTTGGAGTATCAGTCTCAGCAAAGACCCCTGTGCCCAAATATTTTGGTACTGTTACTCTACGTGTGGAGCTCCTGTCCTCTCCAGGTCTTACTAACTGCCCCTTCTTTCATAAGATTGGCTGCACTCTGCCCAAAGTTTTGTTATGCGTCTCAGCATCTGCTTTGATACACTGCTGGGTAAATGCATTCTTGGGTTAAGGGACATCTAGGCTCTTTCCAGATTCTGGCTCTATTGACTAATGCTGCTATGAATATGGTAGAAGAAATGTCCTTGTTGTATGGTGGAACATCTTTTGGGTGAACACCTAGGTGTGGTATAGCTGGGTATTGACACAGTGCTATTCCCAATTTACTGAGAATGAGAAAGCACCTGATTGATTTCCAAACTGGTTGTACAATTTTGCACTCCCACAGGCAATGTAGGAGTGATCCCCTTTCCCCACATCTTTGCTAGCACATGCTGTCACTTGTTCTTTTGATTTTAGACATGCAGACAAATTGTAAGATGGAATCTTGGAGTCGTTTTGATTTGCATTTTTGAGGACTAAGGACTAAAGGAGTGGTTCTTTAAGTGTTTCTCTACCTTTCAAAATTCCTCTGTTGAGAATTCTGTTAACTATGTACCCCATTTTTTTAACTGAATCATTTGTTTGGTTGGTGTTTAATTTGAGTTCTTTATATATTTTAGATATTAGACCTCTGTCAGATGTAGGGTAGATGAAGACCTTACCCAATCTGTAGTCTGTCATTTTGTTCATTGAACATGATGTCCGGTTTAGTAATTGTTTCAGTTTTTCTTTTTTTTAATTAATTTATTTTTTAAATAAATTAAAGT
The DNA here is from genome assembly GCF_907164565.1 of Psammomys obesus. Classification (NCBI taxonomy): domain Eukaryota; kingdom Metazoa; phylum Chordata; class Mammalia; order Rodentia; family Muridae; genus Psammomys; species Psammomys obesus. The sequence goes on along the minus strand of NW_026596079.1, from coordinate 27,833,664 downwards.
TTATTCACTTTGTATCCCAGCTGTAGCCCCCTCAATCATTCCCTCCCAAACCCATCTTCCTCCCTCATCTCCTCCCATGCCCCCCTCCAAGTCCACTGATAGGGGAGGTCCTCCTCCCCTTCTCTCTGACCCTATCAGATCTCATCAGGACTGGCTGCATTGTCTAGCTCTGTGGCTTGGCAAGGCTTCTCTCCACATCAAGGGGAGGTGGTCAAAGAGCCAGCCACTGAGTTCATGTCAGAGACAGCCCCTGTTCCTATTACTAGGGAACCCAGATTGGTTTCATTGATTATTTCTTTTCTTCTCTTTGTTTCTAATTTATTGATTTTAGCTTTGTATTTGGTTATTTCCAGCCTTCTACTCTTCTTGAGTGGGTTTCTGTCTTTCTTTCCTTTCTTTCTTTTATCTAGTTCTTTAAAGTGAGCTCTTAAGTTACTAGTATGCACTCTCTCCAATAGCTTTATGAGGCACTTAGTGCTATAAACTTTTTTTCTTAACACTGATTTCCTTGTATCCCATAAGTTTGGGTATTTTATACCTCCATTTTCATTTAATTTTAGGAAGTCTTTAGTTTCTTTCTTCATTTCATCCCTGATTCAGTGGTCATTGAATATGGGGTTGTTCAGTTTCCAAGGATATGTAAGTAAGTTTTCTTTTATTTTTATTGTTGTTGAAAACAAGATTTAATCCCTGTTGATGTGATAAGATACAATGTGTTAATACAAATATCTTGTGTTGATTGAGGCTTGCTTTGTGACTCACTATGTTTGATTTTGAGAAGGTTCTATGAGGTGATGAAAAAGAAGATATATTCTTTTGTGTTTTGGTGAAAAGTTCTGTAGATATCTATTAGGTCCATTTGATTCATGACCTCTGTTAGTTTTATTATTTCTCTATTTAGTATCTGTCTCGAATATCTGTTCATTGGTGAGAAAGGAGTGTTAAGTCTTCTACTATTATTAGTGTTTGAGATTTGATGTGTCATTTAAGCTTTAGTAATGTTTATTTTACAAATTTGGGGTCTGTGTATTTGGAGAATAGATGCTCGAATTGAGATATCCCTTTAGTGAATATTTTCTTTCATGAGAATGAAGTGACCTCTATCTTGTTTGATTAATTTTGGTTGAAAGTCTATTTTATTAGATATTAGAATGGGTACTCCATCTTCTTTCTTGGGTCTGATTACTTGTGAAACCCTTTTCCAGCTCTTTACTCTGAGGTAAATTCTAGCTTTGTTGCTGATGTGTGTTTGTTATATGCAGCAGAATATACATATGGGTCCTATTTATGTATCCATTCAGTTAGTCTGTGTCTCTTTACTGGAGAGTTGATTCCATTTATGTTGAAAGATACTAATCACCAATGATTGTCTTTTCCTTTTATTTTAATGTTGGTGGTGGTAGTGTTTGTGTGGTTGCGTACATTTGGTTTTGCTGTAGGTAAAGTGTTTTGTTTTGTTTTGTTTTGTTTTTTATTTTTTTATCCTGTGTTTTCTTGGATGTAGTTAGCGTCCTTGGGTTGATGTTTTCCTTCTAGTATCTTCTGAATGGCTGGATTTGTGATTAGATGTTATTTTGATTTTGGTTTTTTTTTTCATGGAATATCTTGTTTTCTCTGTCTATGGTGCTTGAATGTTTGCTGGATGTAGTAGTCTAGGCTGACATCTGTTTCCCCATAGGGTCTGTATAACATCTGTCCAGGTCCTTCCATCTTTCATAATCTTTGTTGAAAAGTCAAACGTGATTCTGGTCAGTCTGACTTTTTCCCCTACAGTTTTTAATTTTTTTTAATTTGCTATGTACATTTAGTGTTTTGATTATTATGTGAAGGGAGGAATTCCTTTTTTGGTCTAATCTATTTGGTGTTCTGTAAGCCTCTTGCATGTTTAAAGGCATTAATTCTTTCTTTAGGATGGGGAAATTTTTCTTTATGATCTTGTTGAAAGTATTTTCTGGACCATGGAGTAGGAAGTCTCCTTTTTCTTCTATTCTTATAATCCTAGATTTCATCTTTTCATTGTGTCCTTGATTTCTAGGATGTTTTGTTTTGGCATTTTTTTAGATTTAATATTTCCTTTGACATATGTATCGACTTTTCAGTTATAATTTCTGCATCTAAGATTCTCTCCCCCATCTTTTTGTATTCCCTTGGTGATGCTTACCTTTGTAGCTCCTGTTCTCTTCCCTACGTTTTCCAGCTCCAGGATTTTCTTGGCTTGTACTTTATTTTTTTTTGGAGGGGGGGGATTATACTTTTTAAAATTAATATTATTTATTACAATTTATTGACTTTGTATCACGGCTGTGGCCCCCTCCCTCATCTCCTCCCAAACCCACCCTCCTTCTCTCTTCTCCCTCTATGCCCCTTCTCTAGTACACTGATAGGGGAGGACTTCCTCACCTTCCATCTGACCCTAGGCTATCAGGTCTCATCAAGTTTGGCTGCATTGTCTTCCTCTGTGGCCTGGCAAGGATGTATCTCCCAGGGCGAGATGATCAGAGAGCCAGCTACTGAGTTCATGTCAGACACACCCCTCTTCCCTTTGCTATAAACCCACTTGGAGACTGAGTCTATGGTCTACATCTGAGCAAGGGTTTTAGTTCCATTCCTTGCATGGTCCTAGGTTGGGGTGTCAGTCTCTGCAGGGCCCCGGTGGCCCAGTTTTTTTTTTTTTTTTTTTTTTTTTTTTTTTTTTTTTTTTTTTTTTTTCTTTTTTTTTTTTTTTTTTTTTTTTTTTTTTTTTTTTTTTTTTTTTTTTAGCTCTGTTGGTCTCCTTTTGGAGCTCCTGTCTCCTCCTGTTCTTTCTATCTCCACCTTCTTGGATCTTTTTCCAATTACAGGTCTTGAACCATTTTATTTTTTTTAATTTTTATTTTATTTTATTTTATTTTATTTTATTTTTTTACCTAGTTGATTGTATCTTCCTGTATGTCTTTGAAGGCCTCTATTTGTTTGACTGTATTTTTCTGTTTTTCTTTGTGGGATTTTTTTGCTTGTTTCCACTTTAAAGTTTTCTAACATCTTCATAAGCATAGATTTAACATAATTTTTCCATGTTTCAGCTGCGTTACGACAGCCAGTGTTTGTTGTGGTTTCTGGTGGAGCTGTACTGCCATACTTTTTGTTGACTGTGTTCTTATGCTGGCTTTCCACCATCTGTTTGTCACTGGTTTTGGTGGGTTATTTACCGAGCCAGCTGGGATTTTCTGGCGCAGGACAAGCCCTGTCTGGCTTTTGTGCTGAGGGCTGGATCTGTAAGATATGTCTGCAGCTTTTCTCTACTGGTTGTGACCCAGTTGGACATATAGTCAGGGGTTTGGTGTGTGTTTTTTTTAACATGTCTGATTCTGTGTGGTTCTGCCTCTTCTAAAGACAGCTAGTAGAGCCATAAATGGTAGGCTAGATCTGCATAGCACTGGAACTCAGAATCTTCTTCTGGTTAGTGGGGGTTCCTAGGAGGTCTGAGGGTGACATCCTTCAAATATGGCCAGGAAGGTCCTCTCTCCTGTCTGGGAACACACTAGGGTAATCGGCATTTCAGAGTCAGCAGTTCTGTTGCTTGGTTGCCCTGTGGACACTGCGCTCCACTCCAAGTACTCAGACTTTGCTGTGTACTGCCATCTTGGATCAGGACCCTCTATGCTCCCATTATCCAGCCAGTTGTAGCCGGGGAACCAATAGAACCACGGATTCGAGGATGTGTCCATACCCCTGATATCTGGGAGATGTCCTCTAGTAAGCAGGAGGAGTCTAGGGTCTGGCTACCGGAGCTGTGACTTTGGGATTTCTGTTCAAGTAAATGGAAGGAACCAGGTGCTGGGAGCCTAGGACAAAGTGTGACTCTTGGGCTTGGTAATTGTCTGCAGGAGTCCTAGAATTGTGCATCCCTAGATCCCACATTGCCTCTTCTTGTACAGGAAACAGACACTGGCATTATGGAATAAGCAACCAAATCACTAGCTTGGTCAACAGTCTCTGTTCTTCTGCTCCTCAAATATGGAATGTGCTTGCTGCCATTTTGGAAAATCCCAAATTATTTTTTAATATGAAACTATTATGCATTTAAAGCACAGCCCATATCCATGACAGAAGTCTATGAAAGCAGCTGACATATTTATTCCATTTTTGTCAATTTTTTCTATTTATTTTCTCCATGTTCTGAAAATTCATATGATCTTCTTTAATACAAAATCATATGTATGATTTACATTAAGCTATCAAATCAAATGCTGCCTTTCATTTTATTACCCTTATAGATTTATAACCATAGTGGAATTCTGAATTATTTGAAAGTTTACCTAAAGCTGCAAAAATTTCCTTAGAAGATGAAAGCCTGACTTAGAGTCCTACCCCAATGATGTAGCTAGCACTTTTACAGAGTAAGTTTTCAATAAATTGCAGCATATCTAATGATTGAGTGTCTTGAATAAATTCTTGTTTGGTTTTGTACTTGTCTATTTCTTTTTTCCTAAAGAGGGTGAAAAGATTGCTGAAAGCTGTACTTTCATGAATTCTTTTTACATTTCATGGTATTTCAGGTCCAATGAGAGATCAGTCGGCTTCCAGAGTGATTAAGTTATAAATTTGGCCAGTCATACATTTCCCTCCTCCTTGTTCTTTTTTCTGTGTTACAGTCCCTAGGCCTTTCTTAGGAATGACTTCATTAACATTGAATTGGTTTTCTTTATGGAGGTTGAAGCTCCCAGAAGCTTTTAAAAAATATTTTACAAGCTGTGTAGCCCTGTGCTAATTGATGCTTTGCCCTTTTCCTATGAAGCTTTAAGTATGTGACTTAAGCCAAGGCTAAAATATCTCCAATCTAGTATTGAATAATTAACTATATAAAAGTAACTTCTGATACCTTTACATGCTTATTAAAATAAAATACATTATGTAAAATGTATACATTTTAACCTGTAGATCACAGATAACAATGTAGAAATGTATATTTTAAACAGCAAATTTGGAATGAAGTATTTCCTCAAATTATTTGAGTAATGGATTAATTTTTTATTTATTACAATTTACTTACTTTGTATCCCAGCTGTAGCCTCCCTCTCTCATTTAATTAATGCTACTAAACATTCAACACTTCTTTACAGATTTACTGAATGTATTTAAACAGGATTATAATATATTTCAGGTAAGCAGAGAGCAGGAAGACTTTTTTTTATTTTATTTTTTTATTTTTAAATAATTTTATACATTCACTTGTATCCCAGCTGTAGCCTACTCCTTCTTTCCCTCCCAATCTTCCCCTCCCTCCCTCATCTCCTCCCTGCCCCCTTCCAAGTCCACTGAGAAGGGGTGTCCTCCTCTCCTTCCATCTGGCCCTAACTTATCAGGTATCTTCAGGATGGTTGCAATGTCCTTATCTGTGGCCTAGCAAGGATGCTCCACCCTCAGGGGAAAGGAGAAGCTTATGAGTTCATGTCAGAAACAATTCCTGCCCCCCTTACTAGGGAACCCACTGGGCTATTGAGCTACCATGGGCTATGTCCGAGCAGGGGTTGTAGGTTATATCCATGTATGGTCCTTAGTTGGATAAACAGTCTCATAGAAGACCCCTGTGATCAGACATTTTTGGACCTTGTGAGGCTCACTGTCCCCTCTAGGATATACTAATTCCTCCTTCCTTCATATGATTCCATATACTCTGCCTAAGGCTTGGTTATGGGTTGCAGCATCTGCTTTGATACACAGCTAGGTAGAGTCTTTCAGAGGCCCTCTGTGGTAGGCTCCTGTCCTGTTACTTGTTTTCTCCTATTTCCAATGTCCATCCCTTTTGTCCTTCTAGATGGAGATTGATCATCTTACCCCTGGACCTCTTTCTTATCTTCTTTAGGTGTACATATTTTAGTATGTTTATCATATCTTATAGGTCTATGTAAGTTAGAGTATACCATGTGTGTCTTTCTGATTCTGGGATTGATTTCCATAGTGGTTGTACCAGTTAACATTCCCACCAACAATGAAGGAGGGTTCCCCTGTCTCCACAGCCTCTCCAGCTTGCATTATCTCTTGAGATTTGATCTTAGCCATTCTGATGGGTGTAAGGGGCAATCTCAGGGTCATTTTGATTTGCATCTCTCTGATGGCTAGGGATGTTGAACATCTCCTTTTGTGTTTCTCTGCCATTCTATATTCTTCTACAGAGAATTCTCTGTTTAGCTCCATACTACATTTTTAATTGGATTACTTGATTTATTGCTTTTTAACTTCTTTAGTTCTTTACATATTTCAGATATCAGCCTTCTGTCAGATAAAGGGTTGATGCAGATTCTTTCCCAATCTGTAGGCAGTCTTTTTGTTTTGATGACTGTGTCTTTTGCTTTACAGAAGCTTTTCAGTTTCATGAGGTCTCATTTATTGATTGTTGCTCTTAGGCCCTGTGCTGATGGTGTTCTGTTCAGGAAGTTGTCTCCTGTGCCAATGAGTTCTAGGCTCGTCCCCACTTTTTCTTCTAATCGACTTAGAGGATCTGGTTTTATATTGAGGTCTTTGATCCACTTGGACTTTAGTTTTGTGCAGGGTGATAAATATGGATCTAGTTTTATTTTTCTGCATGTAGACGTCCAGTTGGACCAGCATCATTTGTTGAAGATGCTGCCTCTTTTCCATTGAATTGTTTTGGCTTCTTTGTCAAAATCTAGTATTCATAGGTGTGTGGGTTTATTTCTGGGTCTTCTATTCAGTTTCATTGATCCACCTTTCTATTTCTATGCAAGTATCAAGCAGTTTTTATTATTATTGTTCTATAGTATAACTTGAGAGCAGGGACGAAGATACCTCCAGAGGATCTGTTGTTGTACAGGATTGTTTTGGAGATTCTGTTTTTTTGTTTTTTTTTTTCCTCCATGTGAAGTTGAGAATTTTCTTTCAAATTTTGTAAAATATTTTCTGGTATTTTGATGGGAATTGCATTGAATCTGTAGCTTGCTTTTGGCAAAATGGCCATTTTCATTATGTTAATCTTACCAATCCATGAGCATGGGAGATCTTTCCATCTTCTGATGTCTTCTTCAATTTCTTTCTTCAGAGACATGAAGTTTTTCGCAAACAGGTCTTTCACTTGCTTGGTTAGAGTAACCCCAAGATAATTTATGTTGTTAGTGGCTATTGTGAAGTGTGTTGTTTCCCTGATTTCTTTCTCAGGCCTTTTGTCTTGGGTATACAGGAGGGCTTCTGATGTGTTTCTCAGCTGTAGGAGTTCTCTGGTTGAATTTTTGGGGTCACTCAGGTAGGCTATCATATCATCTATGAATAGTGAAACTTTGATTTCTTCCTTTCTGATTTGTAACCCCTTGATCTCCCTTACTTGTCTTATTGCTCTACCTAGGACTTCAAGTACTATGTTGAAGAAATATGGAGACAATGGGCAGGCTTGCCTTGTCCTTGATTTCAGTGGGATTGATTTAAGTTTCTCTCCATTGAGCGTGATGTTGGCTATAGGCTTGCTGTATATTGCCTTTACTATGTTTGGGTATCTTCCTTGTATCCCTGATCTCTCCAAGACTTTAAATATGAATGGGTGTTGGACTTTGTCAAATGCTTTCTCAGCATCTAAGGAGATGACCATGTGGTTTTTCTCTTTCAGTTTGTTTATATGGTGGATTACATTGATGGATTTCCATATATTGAACTACCCTTGCATGCCTGGGATGAAGCCTACTTGGTCATAGTGGACGATATCTTTTATGTGTTCTTGAATTCGGTTTGCAAGTATTTAATTGATTATCTTTGCATCAATGTTCATAAGAGAGAAAGGTCTGAAGTTCTCTTTTTTTGTTGGATCTTTGTGTGGTTTAGGTATCAAGGTGACTGTGGCTTCATAGAATGAGTTTGGTAATGTTCCTTTTGCTTCTATTTTGTGGAATAATCTGGAGAGAATTGAGTTAGCACTTGTTTGAAGGTCTGGTAGAATTCTGCACTTTAACCATCTGGCCCTGGGCTTTTTTTGGAAGGGAGGCTGTTGATGGCTGCTTCAATTTCCTTGGGGGATATAGGGCTGTTCAATCTTTCTACTTGGTCTTGACTTAATTGTGGTAAATGGAATCTATCAAGAAAATTAACCATTTCTTTTAGATTTTTGAACTTTGTGGCATATAGGCTTTTGTAGTACGACCTAATGTTGTTTGGATTTCCTCGGTGCCTATAGTTATGTCCCCCTTTTCAGTTCTGATTTTGCTGATTTAGATAGTTTCTTTCTGCCTTTTAGTTAGTTTGGCTAAATGTTTGTCTATCTTGTTGATTTTCTCAAAGAATCAGCTCTTGGTTTCATTGATTCTTTGAATTGTTTTATTTGTTTCTAATTGATTGATTTCAGTCCTGAGTTTGATTATTTCCAGCTGTCTGCTCTTCTTGGGTGTTTCTGCTTCTTTTTTTTCTACGGCTTTAAGTTGTGCCATTAAGTTGTTTTTATGAGATGTTATAAATTTCTTCTTAAAGGCACTTAGTGCTATGAGTTTTCCTCTAAGTACTGCTTTCATTGTGTCCCATAAGTTTGGGTATGTTGCGCCTTCATTTTCCATCTTCTGAATTTTTCAGAATTTTCATTGAATTCTAGGAAGTCTTTAATTTCTTTCTTTATTTCATTCTTAACCCAGCTGTCATTGAGCAGTAAGTTGTTAAGTTTCCGTGTGTGTAGGCTTTTTGCTATTTCCATTGTTGTTGAGGTCCAGCTTTAGTCCACGGTGGTCAGATAGTATACAGGGGATTATTTAAATCTTCTTGCATCTGTTGAGGCTTGCTTTGTGACCAACTATATGATCTATTTTGGAGAAGGTTCCATGAGGTGCTGAAAAGAATGTATACTCTTTTGAGTTTGAGTGAAAAGACCTGTAGACGTCTATTAGGTCCATATGAATTAGGACGTTTGTAAGTGCCTTTATTTCACTGTTTGGCTTCTGTCTAGATGATCTGTCCCTTGGTGATAGTGGGGTGTTGAAGTCTCCCACTATTAAGGTATTGGGGTCGATGTGTGATTTAAGCTTTAATAATGTTTCATTTACAAATGTAGGGAGCAGGAAGTCTTATGGAAGAAAAAAAAGAAATGGGCATAGAGGGACATGGAGGGGACAGGAGCCCACAAGAAGACCAACAAAACTAAAATATCTGAGCTCATGGAGTCCTGCAAATACTGATGCACTAACGAAGAACCATGCATGGAGAGGACCTAGTCCCTCTGCTCAGATGTGGCCAATTGACAGCCCAGTCTCCATGTGGATCTCTGAGTGATGGGAGCAAAGGCTGACTCTATCATTAACTCACCTTATCGTTCTTTGATCACTCACCCCTGATGATGCAGTCTTGTCAGGCCACAGATGAAGAGGATCCAGGCAGTCCTGATGAGACTTAACAAGCTATGGACAGGTGGCAATAGTGGAGAACTCCCTATTTCAGTGGACTAGAAGAATTGGTTTGGGGGGATGAAGGAGGGAGAGTGGAACAGGGAGGAGTTGAGAGAGAGTCTTCAATTGGGATAGATAATGAATAAATTGTGAAAAAAAATTTTAAAATGAATAATCCAGGAAATACAACTTTAAGAAAATGAGATTCCTCTCTAGAAATTAAACCATAGTAACTAAACTTAGCTTATTAAAACTATAAGAATGTGTAAAAAATATCTTTGCTATAATATAGCATCACAAAGCATTCAGAAGACAGATAAATTAAGAATGTTCTTAGGACATACTCCTGGTGCAAATAAGCATTTGTCTAAAGATCATTTAGACAAAAAGTAAAAAAGAAACTTTAGAGGGTAGGGTTCAGAGAAATAAACTCTACAGAACAGAAACCAATGAGGAATGAAAGTTCATCATACTTATCCTTGAGACACTGGCCAGAATTTTATCAAAAGTTCTACAGGTAATACTCTAAGCAAAGTGCAGTGACACAACTATAGTTCTTCTCAGTAATATTGGGTTAGCTGTAGAACACTGCCTTTCATTTCATGTTCTGACTTAACTCATGGATTTAGATATAAGTTTAAGATCTGAACATCAAAATGCAATATTAACACTTGCTGAGCTTGTGTATCAAGTACAAGCTGTAAGGAAGAACTTTTAGAACATTAATTAACAGACTAATTAATGAAGGAAATTGTTAAAAATAATCTGTTTTAGCTCATATATTTTAATAATTTCTTTTTAAGAAAAATATTTAAATGTGAAAACTTTACTCTATGGAATTTGAATACTATGTTGAATTCATTGTCTACATCAGCAAGAATTCATCATCAATCAGTACCTGAAATCAATAGGGCCACTAAAGTGCATCTATTGGTCAATTTGACCAATAGATGAGGTATAAGTTTCTGTAGATGTTTTCTAGATTTTTACTATACATGAGAAACAAGGGTGGATGGTTGAAGACCCACAACAAAGACACAGTACAATACAAGTCTATGGCTTTAACAAAGTTTTAATAGTTAGATCTGCATTCTCAGGTCGAAGTGGGCTACGTTATATTTATAAGTTGTATTTAAAAATTCTTAAGTTTTAAATATATTTAAGAGTAGGCTGTTTCTTTTTGGAAATCGTGTTTAAAAACATTAAAGTAATGCAAATAACTACCTTTCAGGGTTTTTTGTTTGCTTGTTTTATTTTTGTTTTGTTTTTTGTGCTTTGTAATTTTTTATTAATTACACTTTATTCATTTTGTATCCCCCCATAAGCCCCTCCTTCCTCCCCTCCCGATCCCACTCTCCCTCCCCTTTCTGCATGCATGCCACTCCCCAAGTCCACTGATAGGGGAGGTTCTCCTCTCCTTTCTGATCTTAGTCTATCAGTTCTCATCAAAAGTGGCTGCATTGTCCTCTACTGTGGCCTGGTAAGGCTGCTCCCCCCTCAGGGGGAGGTGATCAACGAGCAATCAGATTATGTCAGAGGTAATTTTAAAAAAAATAATATTTACTCACTTTACAGCCTGATCCCAACCCTCCACTCCTCTCCTCTCAGTCCCACCACCATGACCCCCCAATTTCTCTCTCTCCTTAGAGAAGCAGAGGCCACAGTGGGGAATCAACCCATCCTGGCAACTCAAGTCACAGCAGGACTAAGTGCATTGTTTCCCACTGAGGCCAGACAAGGCAGCTATGGGAAAGGAATCCAAAAGCAGGCAACACTCAGAGATAGTCTCTATTCCCATAGTCAGGGAACCCATATGTTGACCAAGCTGTATTTCTGCTACACAGGGGTTCTATGTATGTCCCATTCAAGCTCTTTGGTTGGTGGTTAAGTCTCTATAAGGACTCTGGGTCCAGGTTAGTTTACTCTGTAGTCCATTTTATGGTGTCCTTAATTTGACAGGCTCCCTCAATCCTTCCTCACAGTCTTCCACAAAACTCTTCCAGCTAGGCCTATTGTTTGGCTATGGGTCTCTGTATCTGTATCCATCAGCTGCCAGATGAGCTTGTCAGAAGGTAGTTGTGCTAGACTTTTTTCTGGAAACATAGCAAAGTATCATTAATAGTGTCAGGAGTTGGCGCTCAACCATAGGGTTGGTCCCAAGATGGGCCAGTCATTGGTTTGCCATTTCTTCAGTATCTTCTCCAGCTTTATCCCTACACCTCTGGTAGCCAAGACAAATTTTGAGTCAAAGGTTTTATGGGTCAGTTAGTATTGCCCTCTCTACACTGAAATTCCCACCTGGCTTCAGGAAGTAGTGAGATCAGGCTCCCTGTCTCTTGCTAGGAGTTTCAGCTAGGGTCACCCCCATAGACTCCTACAGACATCCCTGTCCCAGAAATACTCTCCAAAGATTTCTCTCTCCAGGTCTTCTACCTCCCATGCCCTCACCATGCTCTCCCAACACCTGATTCCCACCCTTATTAGCCTCCCAACCCCTTCTCTGACATGGTACCCTCATTCCATCTACTTCAGATGACTATTTTATTTCCTATTCTGCATGAGATTCAAGGATCCTCCCTTAGGCTCTCCCTGGCATCTTTGGATCTGTGGGTTGTATCATAGCCATAGTATTATGGCTAATGTCCACTGATAAGTAAATGCATACCATACATGTTTTTCTCAGTCTAGGTTACCTCACTCATCTTCTCTAGCTATATCATTTGCCTGTAAATTGCATGATGCCTTTGTTTTTAATAATTGAGTAGTATTCAATTGGGTAAATGTACTATACTTGATCCATTCCTTCACTTGATGCCCCTCAAATGAAGAATGTACCTTTCAGTTACAAGCAAGGATATTATTTCAGGAAGAAAAGCTGCATTGTTTCTTCATATGCTCCCTACTAAATAATGTGAGTTGAGATCCTTTTCTGGTTGCCTTGGGAGGACACCTCTCTGTGATTTCTTCTTATTGATTTATTTTATTTATTTTTTATTCTTTGAAAATTCATGCATTTATACAATCCATTTTGCTATTTATCCCCACACTCCCCTCAAACATGTCTCAGATGTCCTCTACTCAAGTTCATCATACTCTGTTTTGTCTTTATAACCTAATGTGATCAGTTAGTGTTGCCAAATCCGCATGGCTGGAGGATCATCCTTTGAGCATGAACAATCTATGAGTGGCCATGCTTTGAACAAAACTGATAATCTTCTAGGAGCCATCAATTGCTAATCTCAACTAATGGTGGGATTCATGCCCCCTCTCTATCCACGCCAGTTTGCTGATTTTCTTGATTATATTGAAGTTTGTGCAGAGAGCCATAGATAGCTTGAGTTCATGAGTGCAATGGACCCATCATATTTAGAAGAATGAATTTCCTGATGGTCTTAGTTGACATTTTTCTGTTTTTAAGATATGAACATTCTTTTTTATTTTTTATAATGTATTCACTTTATATCTTCCCTCTTCCCTGTATCTGCTTCCCCTAGTTCACAAAAAGGGGAGCCTTCCTCTGCTACCACCTGATCCCAGCCTATCAAGTCTCATTAGAACTGCCTGCATCTTCTTCCTTGTGGCCTGGCAAGACCTCCCTGCCAGAGAGAAGTAATCAAATAACAGGCAACAGAGTCCATGTCTACAGCCCCTGCTCCCTTTTAGTAGGGGACCTACATAGAGACCGAGCTGCCTATTAGCAGCATATGAGCAGGGGTGTAGATCCTCTTTATGCACTGTCCTTGGTTGCCCCTACCATGGGGAGGGGCTCAGATTTGTCGGCTTTTTGGTATCCTTATAAAGCTCCTATCCCCTCTGGGTCTTGCTATCCCTACACTCTCCCTTAAGAATCCGTTGGCTCTGTCCAAACTTTGGCTGTGAGTATCAGCATCTGTTTCAATCCCCTGCAGGATGGAATCTTTCAGAAGACATCTATGGTAGGCTACTGTCCCTTTCCCTCTCTTCAGCTGCTTTCAGTGTCTACTGTATTTGCCCCTGTGAATGAGAGTTAAGCACCCTTCATAGGGTCCTAATTGTTATTTAGCTTTTTTAGGACGGTGGATTGTAGCATGTTTATCCTGTATCATATGGCTGATATGAACTTGTGAGAATAAACCATGCATATCTTTCTCCTTCTGAGTTACCTCATGCATGATGATCTTTTCTTTTTCCATCCATCTACCTGCAAATTTCATGATTTCTTTATGTTTAATAGCTGAGTAGTATTCCATTGTGTAAATGTACCACGGTTTCTTTTTCCATTCTTTGGTTGAAAGACATAAAGGTTGTTTCCAGATTCTAACTATTACAAATAGAGCTACTGTGCACATAATCAAACAACTGCCCTTGTTGTATAGTTGAGCATATTTCGGATATATGCCTAAGAGTGGTATAGCTCGATCTTGATTCAACACAATTCCCAATTCTCTAAGAAAGCATCAGATTGATTTCCAAAGTGGTTGTACAAGTTTACATTCCAACTAGCAATGGAGGAGGGTTTCCCATTCTCCACATCCTCTCCTGCATGTATTGTCACTTGAGTTTTTGATCTTAGACATTCTGATGTGAGATGGAACCTCAGGGTCATTTTGGTTTGCATTTCTCAGATGACTAAGGATATTGAGCATTTCTTTAAGTGTTTCTCTGCCATTCAATATTCCTCTTTTGAGAATTCTCTCTCTTTGTACTCCATTTTTAATTTGGTTATTTAGTTGTTGTATAATTTAATGAGTTCTTTATATATTTTGGACATTAGCCCTCTGTCAGATGTAGGGGTTTGTAAAGATCTTTTCAGAGTCTGTGAACTGTTGATTTGTTCTATTGATAATGTCCTTTGCTTTTCAGAAGCTTTACAGTTTCATGACATCCCATTTGATTATTGTTCTTAGAACCTGAGCTTTTGGTGTTCTGTTCAGGAAGGTGTCTCCTGTGTCAATGAATTCAAGGCTTTTCCCCATTTATTCTTCTAAACAGCTTTAGTGTGTTTGGTTTTACATTGAGGTCTTTTATTCACTTGGACTTTAGTTTTGTGCAGGGTGATAAACATGGGTCTACTTGTGCAGGGTAATAAATATCAGTCTACTTATGTTTTTCTACATGTAGACATCCAGTTAGAACAGTACCATTTGTTGAAGATGATATCTTTTCCTCCCCATAGTATGGGTTTGGCTTTGTCAAAAAACCAAGTATCTTTAGGTGTGTGGACTTCTTTCTGGGTCTATGATTCAATTCTATATTTCTATGTCAGTACCACGCAGTTTTTATTACTGTTCCTCTGTAGTGCTGTTCGAGATCTGGGATGGAGATACCACCAGACGATTCTTAGTGTATGGGATTGTTTTAACTATTCTGGGTTTTTTTGTTTTGTTTTGTTTTTTTTTTTTTGTTTTTCCATGTGAATTTGGGAATTTTTCTTTCAAGCACTGAAAAAAATGTGTTGGCATTTTGATGGGAATTGCATTGAATCTCTACATTGCTTTTGATAGGATGGCCATTTTTACTATGTTAATCCTAATGATCTATGAGCATGGGAGATCTTTCCATTGTCTGATATCTTCATCAATTTCTTTCTTCAGAGATTTGAAGTTTTTTTCATGCAAGCCTTTTACTTACTTTGCGTTACACCAAGATACTTTATGTTTCTTGTGGCTATTGTAAAGGTTTTGTTTTCCTAATTTCTTTCTTAGCCAATTTGTCTATTGTATATAGGAGTGCTACTAACTTCCCTTTTTTGAGTTAATTTTGTATTCAGATACTTTGCTGAAGATGTTTATCATCTGAAGGGGTTTCTTGGTAAAATTTTTGCAGACACATATATACTATCAAATCATCTGCAAATAGTGATACTTTGACCTCTTCCTTTCAAATATGTTGATTTCTTCTAGTTGTCTTATTGTTCCAGCTTTAGACTTCAAGTACTGTGTTGAAGAGGTACATACAGGATGGTCACAGCTTTTTGTCCCTGATTTCAGTGGATCTGACTTAAGTTTCTCTCCTTTTAGTTTGATGTTGGTTATACGATTGCTGTATACTGACTTTACTATGTATAGATATGTGCCTGTATCACTGATCTTTCCATGACTTTTAACATGAATTGGTACTAGATGCTTTCAAATGCTTTTTTTTTTATTATCAAATGAGATTTAATTCAGTTTCTTTTTATGTTGGATTACATTGATGAATTTCCTTATATTGAGCCACACCTGCATGCCTGGGATGAATTAATTAATTAATTTATTAATTTATTCATTTTATGTGCATTAGGGTAAAGGTGTCAGATCCATTACCGACAGTTGTGAGGTGCCGTGTGGGTGCTGGGAATCGAACATGGGTCTTTTAGGAAGAGTAGCAGGCGCCCTTAACCACTGAGCCATCTCTCCAGACCCAGGGGTGAACATTTCCTGGTGAACTATATCTTTGATATGTTCCCAGGTTTGAATTGCAAGTATTTTATTGAGTATTTTTTCATCAATGTTCATGAAGGAAACCTGTATAAAATTCTCTTTGTTAGGTCTTTATGTGGTTTAAGTATCAAGATGACTGTGGTTTCATAGAATGAGTTTGGTAATGCTCCTTCTGTTTCTATTTGTGGAACAGTTTGGGAAATATTGGTATTATTTCTTCTTTAAAGGTCTGGTAGAATTCTGTGCTGAAACTATCTAACCCTGGGCTTTTTTATTTTATTTTATTTTATTTTATTTTATTTTATTTATTTATTTTTTGTACGGAGACTTTTGATGACTGCTTCTATAATTTATTTACCTGATCTTTATTCAACATTGGTAAGTGGAATTTATGAAAATTGTTCATTTCATTTAGATTTTCAAATTTTGTGGCAAATAGGCTTTTGAACTAAGACCTAATGATTCTTTTTTTTTTAATTTTATTTTTTTATCAGTTACATTTTATTAACTCCGTATCCCAGCCGTATCTCGCTCCCTCATTCCCTCCCAATCCCACCCTCCCTTCCTCATCTCCACTCTGCCCCTTTCCAAGTCCACTGATGGGCGGACCTCCTCCCCATTCATCGGATCCTGTTTTATCAGAGATTTCCTCTCTGTCTGATGTTATGGCCCTTTTCTAATTTCAGACTTTGTTGATTTGAATAGTGTCTCTCTGCCTTTTAGTTAGTTGGGCAAAGGGTTTCTCTATCTTGTTGATTTCCTCAAAGAATAAAAAATAAAATAGCTCTTCATTTTGTAGATTCTCTTAATAGTTTCCTTTGTTTCTATTTTATTGATTTTATCCCTGACTTTTATTACTTCTAGTTATCTACTCCTCTTGGGTGTGTCTGCTTCTTATTCTTTTTTTTTTTTAATTCTCCTAGTACTTTCAGGTGTGCAGTTAAGTTGTTTGTAGGAGAAGTCTTTAATTTCTTTATGAAGGAACTTCACTTTTAGCACTGCTTTCATTGTGTCCCATAAGGATGAGTATGTTGTGCCTTCATTTCCATTGAATTCTAGGAGGTCTTTAATTTTTTTCTTTATTTATTCTCTGACTCATCTGTTATTGAGTAGAGAGTAGTCGAGTTTCCATGTGTGTGTAAGCTTTTTGATATTTCTGTTGTTGATGAGGTCCAGCTTTAGTTCATTGTGGTGTGATGAGATACAAAAGATTATTTTAGTCTTCTTGCATCTGCTCAGCCTTGCTTTGTGACCAACATAAGGTCAGTTTTGGAGAAGTTTCCATGTGGTGCTGAGAAGAAAGTACATTCTTTTATGATAGGTAAAAAGTTCTGTTGATATCTAATAGGTCCATTTGATTCCTGACATCTGTTAAGATTATTGTTTCTTTGTTTAGTTTCTGTTTCATTGTCCTTTGTTGAGAGTGGGGTGTTGAAGTCTCCCACTATTAGTGTGATTTAAACTTTAAAGTGTTTCTTTTACAAATGTGGGTGCCCTTGTATTTGGGGAATAGATATTCAGAATTGAGATGTCATCTTGTTGGAATTTTCCTTTGATGAATATGAAGTGTCCTTCCCCATCTCTTTTGATTAATTTTGACTGAAAGTCTATTTTATTAGCTAATAGAATAGTTACTCCTGCTTGCTTCTTGGGCCTCTTTGCTTGGTAAAATATCTTCTAGCCCTTTATTTGGAGGTAATGTCTGTCTTTGTGACTGAAGTGTGTTTCTTATATGCAGCAGAATGTTGGGTCCTGTTTACGCATCCATTCTGTTAGTCTGTGTCTTTTATTGGAGAGTTGAGGCCCCTGATGTTGAGAGAGATTAATGACCAGTGACTATTAGTTCAATTTTTTATGTTGGTTGTAGAAATCTGTTTGTGTGCTTGTTTACATTTTATTTTGATGTAGTGAAGTTATTCCTATCCTGCTATTTTGTTTGTTTGTTTTATGTAGTTAACCTCCTTGGGTAGAAGTTTTTCTAGTGTCACTTGTAGGGCTGGTTTGTGCATAGACTTCTATCAGCAGGGGATAAGGAGCCTGAAGTGGCCACCATCTGTAGACAGGTGGTACTTCCAGTGGAGGAAGGGGAACATAAAACTACTCATAAGATCTTAGACCCAAAATTTGTCTTGCCTAAATGTAGAGGTGGATCAAATATTGAGGAAATGACAAACCAATGGCCCAACCTGATGGGAGAGAGCCAACCGCTGTAACTATTAATGATATTCTTCTATGATTGCAGACAGAATTCTACCATACTGTCTTCTTGTTTTAATTTTTTATATTAATTACACTTTATTTACTTTGTATCCCAGCTATAGCCCCCTCCCTCATTCCATACCAATCCCATTCTCCCTCCCTCATCTCCTCCCTGACCCTCTCTAAGTCCACTAAGAGGGAAGGTCCTCCTCCCCTTCCATCTGCCCTAGTTTATCAGGTCTCATCAGGACTGGCTGCAGTGTCCTCCTCTGTGGCCTAGCAAGGCTGCTCCTCCCTTGGGCTGGAGGGAGGGGGTGGTCAAAGAGCCAGTCATTGAATTCATGTCAGAGACAGTCCCTGTTCTCCTTACTAGGGTAACCCACTTGGATATTAAGCTGCCATGGGCTACATCTGAGCAGGGATTCTAAGTTATATCCATGCATGGTCCTTGGTTGGAGAATCAGTCTCAGAAAAGACACCTGTGTACAAATATATTTGGTCCTTGTGGTGCTCCTGTCCTCTCCAGGTCTTACTAACTTCTGGGAATCTTTCATGATTCTCTGAACCAAGGTTTGGTTATGAGTCGTAGCATCTGCTTTGATATACTGCAGATGTAATAGCCAGAACCTGGAAACAACCCAGATGTCCCTCACCAGAGGAATGGATATAAAAACTGTGGTACATTTACACAATAGAATACTACTCAGCAATTAAAAATAAGGAAATCATGAAATTTTCAGGCAAATGGTGGTATCTAGAAAAGATCATCCTGAGTGAGGTGTTCCAGAAGCAGAAAAAGACCATGGTATATATTCACTTATAAGTGGATACTAGACTATAAGATAGGATGAACATACTAAAATCTCTACACCTAAAGAAGTTAAACAAGAAGGAGGACCTGGGATAAGATTATCAATCCTCAGAAAGACAAATGGGATAGAAATTGGAAGTAGGAGAAAACCAGAAACAAGACAGTAGCTACCACAGAGGGCCTCTGAAAGACTCTACTTAGCAGTATATCAAAGCATAACTGTCTTCTGAGAAGCTTCATCCAAAAGTGAATGGAAAGAGATGCAGAGACCCACAGACAAACAATAGGTCAACAATTCTTTCTTTTTTTTTTTTTTTTTAACAATGCTTTCTATTACTGTGAGAAACCATGCTTATATGGGACTAGGGGAGAAGAAAAAGTTTTACTTTATCCAGTGGTTTTATTTATTTATTTATTTTTGTAACAGGTCATCATTGTGGGGAATCAGGGAAGGAGCTCTATAAATTCAAGAAATGGCATTGAAAAACATTGTTAACTGGTTTGTACCACATGACTTTCTCAGTGTGCTTTCTTACACAATCTAGATTCACAGGCCTAGGGTTGCTACTACTCATAGTGGGCCAGGCACTCTTTCATTAATCATTATTAAAAAAGGAGAAAATCACAAGGAAGACCTTCTATTGTCTCTATGTTCCCAGAACAAATTCTTCTTTATAGTATTATTATTTACAATTGTGTTACTTTGTATCCTAGTTGTAGCCCCTCTCTCATCTTGTCTCTGTCACACCCTCCCTCCATCTTCCTTCCCCATCCCTCTCCCCTAGTCCACTGATAAGAGAAGTCCTCCTTCCCTACTGTCTAACCCTAGCCTATCAGGTTCCCATCAGGACTGTCTATATCCTCTTCTGTGAGCTGGCTAGGTCACTCCATGAGAAGTGAGAAGAGAAACAAATAAATCTTAAGTCTTCTTTCTCTTGTTGTGGCAGAACTCCAGCTTAACACACACACACACACTCACTCACTCATGAACACACATACACAGACACACAAAACAAATGTGGATTTACAGATTATCCTTTCTTAACCTTTTTCCAACCACTCATCATTGTATCACAGAAATCAACTTCAGCAGGAACCCACTGCTAACAAGAAGGACTCAGTCCCAGAGCAACTAGTAGGCTGAGAGCAGAGCCACTCCACTCCTACTGGTCCTACATCATTATCTACCCATTCTCATCCTCAGCCTTGCAGTTAAAAACAAAAAATTGTTTCCATTTCCTTTCTGACTCCATCCTCAAATGATCACAAAGAACTTCTTCAGGAATTTTTCTTCCTGTATCACCCAGTCTACAACAATAGCAGGCTTTCACTGTGAACACACCACCTGGAAAGCAGGCAACACACACTATTGTACTTTCTGAAAAGCCAGAGAGGAAACAGAAACCAAGCAACAGAAAACATACCCAACAGAGACAAATCCATAAATCAAAATGTGGATCTTTAACCATTCCAAAGACAGATGCCAGGATGTCAGCATAAAAACAAAATAAAAAACAACTAAGCAATATGTTTTCACTAGAGACCAGCTGATCTACCAGAGTAGACCCGATTATTCCAATATAGATGAAGTACGAGAAAAACAACCTTAAATGATCGTTATGAAAATGACTGAAGTCCATAAAAAGAAATAAATCCACACACATAGGGAAACTTAATTTTGACAAAGAAGCCAAAACCATAAAATGGAAAAAAGGATAGCAGCTTCAACAAATGGTGCTGATCTAACTAGATGTCTACATGTAGAAAAATGCAAATAGACACATAATTATCACCCTGCACAAAACTAAACTACAAGTAGGTCAAAGACCTCAACATAAAACCAGACACACTAAATCTGTTAAAATAAAAAGTGGGGAAGAACTTAGAACTCATTGGCACAGGAAACAACTTCCTGAACAGAACACCAACAGCACAGATTCTAAGAGCAACAATCAATAAATGGAACTCAGGAAACTGAAAAGTTTCTGTAAAGCAAAGGACACTGTCATCAGAACAAAACAACAGCCTACAGACTGGGAAAGGATCTTCACCAACCCTATATCTGACAGAGGGATAATATCCAGAATATAAAGAGAACTCAAGAAGGTAAACATCAATAAAACAAGTAATGCAATTAAAAATGAGGAACAGAGTTAAAATGAGAATTCTCAACAGAGGAATATTGAATGGCAGAAAAACACTTAAAGAAATGCTCAACATCCTTAGTCATCTGAGAAATGCAATTCAAGAGAACCCTGAGATTGCACCTCATAATCATCAGAATGGATAAGATCAAAACTCAAGGGATGATGCATGCTGGAGAGTTTGTGGAGAACAGGGAACTTTCCTCCATTGCTGGTGCTAATGTAACCTTGTACACCCACTTTTGAAATCAATCTGGTGCTTTCTCAGAAAGTTAACGATAGTTCTACCTCAAGATCCAGCTATTGCAGTATCCAAGTGGGTATCCTAGTAAGGGAAACAGGGACTTAACTCAGTGGTTGGCTCTTTGATCACCTCCCCCTGAGGGGGGAGCAGCTTTACCAGGCCACAGAGGAAGACAATTCACCTAGTCTGGATGAGACCTGATAGGCTAGGGCCAGATGAAAAAGGAAGAGGACCTTCCCATCAGTGGACACAGGGAGAGGCAGGGGAGGAGATGAAGGAGAGAGGGTGGGATTGGAAGGGAATGATGGAAGAGGCTACAGCTGGGATACAAAGTAAATAAACTGTAATTAATATAAAACATAAAAAGAAAAAGTTAAAAAAAAAAAGATCCAGCTATACCAGTCCTAGGCATATATTTAAAAGGTGCTAAACCATACAACAGGGACATTTGCTCAACTTTGTTCATAGCAGCATTATTCATAATAGCCAGAATCTGGAAAGAACCTAATGTCCCTCAATTGAAGAATGCATACAGAAGTTGTGGTACATTTACAGAATGGAATACTAGTCAGCAATTAAAAACAGGGAAGCCATGAAATTTGCATGCAAACTGTGAAAACTAGAAAAGATCATCCTGAGTGAGGTATCCCAGAAGCAGAAAGACACTTATGCCATATACTCACATATCAGTGGATACTATCTATAAAATATAGGATAAACATAATAAAATCGATAGTCCTTATGAAGCTAAGCCACAAGGAGGACAGGGAAGATGCTGAAACCTCACTCAGAAGGGCAAATAAGATAGACATTGGAAGTAGGAGAAGAGAAGGAACAGAACAGGAGCCTTCCACAGGGTCCTCTGAGAGACTCTACCCATCAGGGTATAAAAGCTGATGCTGAGACTCACAGAAAAATTTTGGGCAGAGTGAAGGGAACCTTATGGAAGAAGCAGGTGTTAGAAAGACCTGGGAGGTGGACAGAAGCTTCACAAGGAGATCTACATAGCCAAAACTCTTGGGCTCACGTGGGCCTGCAGAGACCGATACTCCAACCAAGGACCATGCATGTAGAGGACCTAGATCCCCTGCTCAGATGAAGCTCATAGGTTGCTCATTTTCCAAGAGAGTTCCCTAGTAAGAGGGACAAGGGCTGTCTCTGACATGATATCAGTGGCCTGCTCTTTGATCACTTCCCCCTGGCCACAGAGGAAGATGATGCAGCCAGCCCTGATAAGACCTGATGGGCTAGGGACAGATAGAAGGGGAGGAGTTCCTCCCATATCAGTGGACTAGGTATGGGGTATAGGGGGAGAAGAGGGAGAGTGGGTGGGACTGGGAGGAGAAAAGGGAGGGGGCTACAGCTGGAATACAAAGTGAATAAATTGTAATAAATAATTTATTTTAAAAAAGAAATATTCTTTCACAGAAGTATCTTTAGAAAATACCCACAAACAAACAAATACCCACAGACAAACCAACGTGAACTCTACTGGCTATCAAGGAAATACAGATCGTATTTACAAAATCCTGTAAGATACCCATTAGAACATTTGGGCAAAGATTGACAGAGAACAATGTGGTTAGAGTATTAACAAATGAGAATGAATTGGCAACTAAGCATAAGAAAATAATCTGGAATACTATTAGTCATCAATAAAATGAATGAAGAAATCCACAATTTTAATAATCATATTATAACAGTTCATTCTTAATGTCATAAAGATAGGCCCTTTAACAGAAAACTGCATTTATATGCTTTCATATTATGAAGGAATAATTTAGAATATGTATAAAATAATTCACAAAGTTATTCTGAATATTTGTCTCAAAGGTCAAAATACTTAGACAATATTTGACATTTTCTTTTATATTCTGTACTTCATGCTAATTATTTAAATGCAGTTTTATGGCAATAGTTGTTTATAGTATGAATAAATTAATTCAATTTTAATGATTTTAGTTTTCATGTTATTACAAAGAAAGTTTGAAATCAATATCTTCAATATAAATCACTTGTGATACAAAATGCGTCTTCCCATATCTTTACATGTCCATTGTTAAGTTATATGTAAAAGTATAATCAAATACTTGAAAAATAATATTAACATTTTGTAGAATAAATCACAAAAGCTTGAAAGCTTTGAACAAACGATATATTTTAAACATTGACCCTTCAATATATTAGAGCAAAGAAATAATAGTGTGTATGTGTTATGTGTTGGTAATTTTGCTCTAATATTTACTACCATTTTTATTCCTTAATAATTATGAAAATAGTGGACTTGGAAAGAGGCAGGGAGGAGATGAGGGAGGGAGGGTGGGATTGAAAGGGAAAAAGGGAAAGGGACACAGCAGGGATACAAAGTTAACAAATTATAACTAATATTTAAAAAATAAAAAAATAATAATGAAAACAAATTTGTTCTCTGAATATTTGTTAACTTGAAAGATGTGTTCATTTATCATAATTTTTTATCATGGACAGTGTTTAACTGATACACTGAATATATGATTTTTTTAAATAAGTATAAGCTTCACTTCTACAGATAGACAATTGTTTCATTTTCCACATTAGGCTAAGCCAAAATTTATTCAGTAAAATATATTTTTCAAAAGTATATAAATTAAATGATGTCACTTTTTTGATACAACACAAGTATAATTTTAACCTCAGAATTTAGTTCTAGAGCTGCAGAGCCCTGTAAACCATAGTTTATCTAAGACATTGATAAACTAAAAAGTTGCCCCTAAGACATGTTCAACATACACTTATGATATTAGGTCTGGTGATCCCATCAGAGCAAAGTATAATTTAATACATCACTACTACACGTAAGTGAAATAAAAATAAATACGCAGAATAAAAATGAGTTCAACACATTTTAATTTAATCAACTTTTTGCAGAAGTTGGAGAAACACTATTTCAAGTTTTATCATATATGAGAAATGTTAAGAGATATGTATTGGTTAAATATTAATAAACAGATAATATATGCAATTTTTACTCCTTTAAAATACATTTCAAAATGCTGATAATCTATCCAGCCTTATCTCAGTGCCCTTGAAGTGCTCTATGAAGACAGGGAACATGGCTAAATTAAGAAACACATAACTCATCAGGATCAAGTTTATGTCTCAGAAAATTGAGTACTAATTTGAATATTTGGCAATTGATAAAATTCAAGTTTCTTCAAATTTCAGTCTGAAAACATCTAGAAGAGTTGATAAATAATCTAGTGTGGTGTTGTCTTTCTGAAGTTTTTCAAGGATAGTGTAAAGTTAGAATATCAACTATTGGGTTCAAAAGAATATTTGACTTTGACTCTCCAGGTAGCTTGTGAATGACAGACTTGTAAGGATTTGGACATGAGCTTTAACAACTGAAGTAAAAAAAATAATGATTTTGATGCTTCTTTCTCTTTCCCCTAATAAAGAAGAGTAGAAGGCAGTGGAAAGTAGAATGAAGGTCATAGATAGAAGATGTTTGGCAGCCTCTATATAACTAATATGCAAATGCTTAAAACCATTCTTTTTATAGTGCTTAGGTCAATTACTAAATCTGACATGAAAGGTCTAACTTTCGGCAAAACTAAGCTTAGGATTCCATGTGCAGCATTATGGAACCAAAAAGAGTAGCCAGGACTCAGCGTGGAGCGTGATGTTGCATAAGTAAGAAAATTGAATTACTCTCCTGAACTATGGATTTATCGTCTGTGAGGAAATGACTTTCAGTGTGGAAATTATCAAAGTGAAGTGTTGCTCACTGCAAGGAATAGCAAGGTTGAAAGGAAGAAAAAGGCAAACACAGTGAAAACCTTTTTCAAGAGAATTGTTTAGAGAACAGAAAAGTATAATTTTTAGTAATTTCAGGTGGCTTTTATTTTCATTTGAAGGGAAGATAATTTACATGGCAGAGTCATATCAAATGAACTTGGGCTTATTTCTTGGATAGCAAATAGCTGGCATTTTTATTTTTACAGCACATAATGCTTCAGTAAATCTAGATACTTGCTAAGAATGTGAGGTGTTTTGGTTAAGTCATTAAAATACACATAGATTATGTGACATAATCTAGATTTAAAATATGTTATTTGTTGTGTATTTGTTCCTAGGATATCTTTGCTTCCTTAATTTCATGATGCCTTTGCTATACCATTTCAGTTGTATACCATGAATTATTGCTATACCATTTCAATTGTCTCTTACCCATTTGTGTTATACTCCAAGACCAAAAAGTTTCTACTATTTATAACACTAAGCCTCACATCTCCTTACATGCATATATATTACAATATGTGTAGCACCACATATGTGCACACTCTTATAGACACAAAACAATAAAAGGTAATATTGTATGAACTGTTTAATTCTAAATTATTTTGATGTTATGATTTTGGAATATATTTACCTAAAGGTAACTGAACAATAAAAATAGAAACAACTGAGTTGCAGAGAGGGTGAAGATAAGGATAGGAGAGATCAGGTAGGAAGAGGGATCGGATAGAAGAAGAGAGTACTGGGAGAGACAACTGGAATTGGGGGCATCTTTGGAAGAAGCAAGAAACCTAGGACAATGAAAACTCCCAGGAAGGTAGTAGGAGATACAGAGCTTGCACCAGTCATCTTATGTAACCAGGCAAGACTTCCAATGGAGGGATTGGCACACCAACCCAGTCACAAAACCTACAATTTGTTCTGCCTATGAGATGTGCAGGGGTAACGATAGAGTAGAAATTGAGATAACAGCCAATCAATGCCTGGTTCCCACAACTGACCCCGATGCCATGAGAGGGAGCCTCCCTCCTACATTGTTAATGATGGTCCGTTATACTTGTAGACAGGAGCCTAGCAAAATTGTAATCAGAGAGCTTTACACAGCAGCTGATGCAAATAACCACAGAGACCCACAGCCAGATATTAGGTGGAGCTTAGGGGACCCTGTGAAAGAGTGGGGAGAAGTATTCTAGGAGCCAGAGTGGTTCAAGGACACCACAAGAAAATCTACAGAATATGGGCTCATAGAGACTGAAACACCAACCAGAAGCATGCATGGGGGGGAACTGCAGTCTAGCTATAAAGTAAATGAATTAATTAATAATTTTAAAAGTATTTGGTAGAACTCAGCTGAGAAACTGGTTCCATGTTTTTGTTTTTGTTTTTTTTAATGAAGGGAAAGTATTATAATTCAGTCATATTTCTTGTTAGTGGTCTTTTCAGTTTTCCTATTTATTCATGATTATGTCTCAATACATTATATATTTTCAGAGAAATAAATTGAAACCACTTATAATCAGGAGCTGACATTCATAGGAACCCTCAAATCTGTAACATCAGAATTCCATGTCGTCTTAGAATCAGAAGACACTATAAAACAACATCATTTTTATTTATTAGATTTTAAAGTTGTTTAGCATATGTATGCACATCATATTTTGCAGCAACTAGAAGACAAGGCATCTGTCTGTTTGCACTATGAATGTTGTCAGGATGGAACTTAGGTCATGAGCTGTGTCAGACACCTATACTGACTGAACTATATCACTAGTTCTGACTGTCGTTTTCTAATGTATGATGTCTCTGAGTAAAAAGCATAATCATAAAGTACCTGACCAATGTGTCATGTAAAGGCATAATATAGTCAAAATTTAATGAATTTTGTATCTTTAAAAATCATAATAAAAGATATGAAATATCCAGTTAATGTAAGGAGTAAAATAGAAAAGCTGTAAATTTAAATATGATTCAGGCATGAATTAACCATATATTCTGGTGAGATATTTATCAACTGATGCAAGCTAAAAGTCTCTTGAGAAGAGGAACATCATTGAGAAAATGCCTCCCATTACATTGTTTGTAGGCAAATTTGTAGGATATTTGCTTGATTAATAATTGTTGTGCGTGTGTGTGTGGGGGGTGTCCAGATCTTGGAGGGGATGACCCAGAAATTAGAATCCTTGGTTGTATACAAAAGATACAAAAGCACAACGAGATGTTGTGGTGCATACCTTTAATCATAGAACTCAGGAGGCGGAGACAGAAGATCTCTGTAATTTCAAGTCAAGCCTTGTCTGCAAAGTGAATCCAGAATAGCCAGAGCTATTACACAGTATAAAAACAAAACAAAACAGCAAAAACAACAAACCAATCAAACAAAACAAGGTGAGCAAGCCACAGGGAACAAGGCAGTAAGCTGTGCTTCTGTACGATCTTTGCTTCAGTTCTTGTCTATAGGTTTTACATGAGTTCCTGCCCAGGCTTCTTATAATAATGGGCTGTAACTTGTAAGCCAAATAAATTCTTTTCTCTCCATGTTGCTTTGGTCATGGTATTTATCACAGCAATGGAAACCTAAGACATTTTAGAATATCATACTTATCAGGATGTTCAGGTAGGTTGTGTACAATCTTCACTCCCCTCATTAACTGTCAATATAATAATAATCTAGTGCAAATATTACCACAGCAGATTTATAAACATCATAACTAGTAATATCTAACTGCCTTCTCAGTTCATCTTTACATACTACTTCACTGTGTCCTGTTCCTGTTTTCCTCGTTACGATAGTTCAAGTAAGAAAGTTAATAAAGTTGGTTTTATTAAAAGTACCTGGATGGGTTGGAGACATATCTCAGTGGTAAACAGTGAGAATAGAGTACTTTTAGAGAAGATACTAGTGCTTCTTTACAGAACCCACTTCAGGAGACTCACAATAGTTTGCAACTCCAGCTCCTGATGATCCAATGACCTCCTCAAAAGCACTAGATATACAAAATCACACAAAAATGCACATGAATAATAAATAAAAATTTAAATTTATAGTGAATGAACTTGCAAATATTATTAGAAGCTATGTGAGTGTGTGTGTGTGTGTGTGTGTGTGTGTGTGTGTAATGAAGAATGTTCATTGAAAGAAAGCTCCACGATGCAGTTCTATGAGGTCAGCATTTACAATGCAATTGAAGTTTATTGTGAGGAGGTTGTTTTGTGGTCACTCATGCTCCTCAAGCAATTATACTCATTGGTTTCTACAGATTTAAAAATAATAATTCATTAATACGTATATAGAAAATGTCATTGATGAGTTAGGAAAAATTAAATTGAATTCAATTATATTTGTATCTTATAACTCAGCTCAGATTAGAAAATGACCAGGGGGTTGCAAGATGATAGCCACCAGCATGCACCATATCTGAGGAGCAGAAGATCCGAAACTCAGAAACTGATGAGTGGAGGGGCAACTGAAGCCAAAACATCATTAGTGAGGTTTCCTGGGCTAGAGGGGACAACGTGTGAGCTGGGACAATTTGGATCCAGGCAGGAACCTTCCTGCTCCACTGCTCCAATGGCAGCTGCCGCTGCCCCAAGCACAAGCCTCCCAGCTCAGTGACTGAGACAGCAGAGGCAGACCCATGTATGGGAGTCCCTCCCTGGCTGCTGCCTCAAGCACTAGGCTCCATGCCCTGTGACTAGAACTGCAGAAGGAGCCCCAAACTGTGGGCCCATATCTGAGTATGTGTGTGTTGGGGGAACTCCTGTGCTTTCTGCATAAGCCTGCAAGGGAGTGAGTGCTTGCAGAGCCACAGATCCAGGGTCCCTCTATGCTAGCAGCCAGACATCAGATCCCTCTCCCCCACACCACTACTGTGGGCAACATAGAGATCCCAGGAACATCATTCTCAACATTCAAGCCCCTGTTCTGTGGGTCTCCCAGTGGAGTCCAGGCAAACAGTTCCAGGAGTCAAAATGGTGTAACCCAGAGAGATCTGAGTGCCTGGAGGACAGCACAACAGGCCTGCGGACCACCAAGGCAATCAGTGCACCTGTGCATGTGCTCTGCCCCTAGGAAATGTGCCAGCACCTCCACCTGCACTTACTTCCCCCCTTCCAGGCATCTACACGCACTGGCACTTGTTCCTCTAAGGCACACTCCCACACACATTCCCACATTTGTTCACATGCATCTGCAACTTTCCTCCTTTAGCAACAGCTGAAGCACCAACATCCTGTCTCAAACCAGTGGGCCTCTTCCATCTTCCTGAAGAATACTCCAGACTTCAGAGACAGAGGGACCCAATCTGAAGTACAGGCTCAGGAACAAACAGTAAAGTTTAGGAATAAGCAGATGGCTAGAGCTCAGGTTAAGAACACATCCAAAAGGTAGGAGAGTCCATGATGGCCGATATCAGCATAAACCATATCTGAGGGACAAAAGATCCAAAACACTAAAATTAGTGAGTGGAGGGGTAGCAGAAGCCAGAATATTGACATTGAGGCTTCCTGGGAGACAGGGGACAACCCGTGAGCTGGGGAAGTTTGGATCCAGGTTACCCATGGGCATCTCCTGTGACTGAGAGTGGAGAAGAGTCAACCTTCCTATACTTCCCCTTGCCCCAATCACTGGCCTTGGTGGAGGTGGCCAGCAATGGCTGCTGCCCCAAGCCTCCCTGCCTGCAGTCAAACAATGGATACCACTGAGTTGATGGATCTTCTACAATGTCATTTGCCCCTGCTGGCCAAAATATGAGAGGAGAGAACAGGGGGAATCCCTGTGCTTTCCAATTAGGCCTGCGAGCCAGTGAGTGTACTTTCAAGTCAGTGCATGAAGAGCCCCAGATCCAGCATCCCTCTTTGATAGCAGCCAGACATTGGATCCCTCCCACCCACACCCCCACTGTGGACAATACAGGGATCCTTGAGACAGTGATCTCAACACTGAAGCTTCTGTTCTGTGGGTCTCTAAGTGGAGTCCAGGCAAACAACTCCTGGAGCCAAGACAAATCTGAATAACAGGAGGACAGTATTAAAGGCCTATAGGCCACTGAGGCATCCAGGGCACCTGCACATGTGGTTTGTGCCCACAAACAGCAACCTTCCCCCCCACACACTTATGCTCTACCCTTCCAGGCATGTATACCCTCTCACATCCTGTCCTTCAGGGCACATTTCCATGCACACTCGCACTCTCATTCACCCACACTTGTGCATCTGCACCTGCGGATCTTCCTCCCTTATATACAGCTGAAACACCAACACACACACTCAAACCAGTGGACCTCTCCCATCCTTATGAAGAATATTCCAGACACCAGAGAAAGACAGACCCAGTCTGAAGTACAGACTCCAAGAACAAACAGCGAAAGCTACCGAGAATCAAATGGCTAGAGGTTGGCATAAGAACACATCCAACAAAAATTAGGACATCATGGCTTCACCAGTAACCCCCCCAAAAAAATTAATGGATATTTTAATTCATCAGAAACACAGGAAAATTATCTCAAATCTATGCTTATCTAGTTACTACAGGAATATAAAGAGGAAACAGACAAATTTCTCAAAGAAATGCAGGCAAATACACCCAAACTAATAGAAGCACATATAGAGGCACAAGTAGTGTAGTAGCATATGGAGAGGAAACAAACAAACAAAATAGAGGCCATCATGGAAAGACAGGAATCCTCATTCAAACAGATGAAGGAAATAGTGCAATACATGAAAATGGAATTAGAATTAATAAAGAAAACACAAACAAAGAAAACCATGGAGCTGGAGAACTTGAAGGAAAGATCAGGAAACACAAAGGTAAGAGTCACTAACAGAATGCAAGACATGGAAGAAAAAATCTCAGGTGCTGAAGTTGCAATTGCAGAAATTGATACATCTCTCAAAGAAAAAGTAAAATCAGAAAAGTTCCAAACACAAAAACATCCAATAAATCAAGGACACCATGAAAAGAAGAAATCTAAGAATAATAGGAATCGATAAAAAGAAGATTCCAGGCCCAAAGGTTCAAAAAAAAAAAAAGAAACAAATAAAGGTAGACCTATCAGAATCACACCAGACTTCTCAACAGAAACTATGAAAGCCAGAAGGGCCTCGGTAGATGTCATGAAGACTGTAGAGACCACAGATGCCAACCCAGACTACTATACCCTACAAAGCTTTCAATCAACATAGATGGAGAAAACAAAATATTCCAAGGCAAAAGTAAACTTAAACAATATCTACATAGCAACCCAGTCCTACAGAAGATATTAGAAGGAAAACTCCAATGCAACAAAAATAACTACACAAAACATATATAACTTCACAATAAAAAATTAAAAGAAAATAAGCAGTGATACATGGTAACACCACCAACCTCACAATAAAAGGAACTATCATTCATTGGTCAATATTATCTATCAATATCAAAGGACTGAACTCTCAAAAACAAAAAGACACAGACTAACAAAATGGTTGCAGAAACAGGATCCAACTTTCTGCTGCATCCAAGAAACACACCTCTGCCACAGAGATAAACATTACCTCAGATTAAAGGGCTGGAAAAAGTTTTTCAAGCAGAGACCGAGAAAACATGCTGGTTGAATAAATAGACTTTCAATGAAAATTAATCAAAAAAGATGAGGATGGTCACTTCATTCTCATCAAAGGAAAAATCTACAGGAGGACATCATAATTCTTTTTAAAATTATTTTTATATTTATTAATTGCAGTTTATTCACTTTGTATTCTCTGGTAATCTTGCTCCCTCCTCCCCTCCCAATACCACCCTCCCTCTTCCCCATCCATGTCCCTCTCTCAGTCCACTGATAAAGGAAGTCCTCCACCCCTTCCCTCTGATCCTAGTCTATCAGGTCTCATCAGGAGTGGATGCATTGTCTTCCTCTATGCCTGGTAACGCTGTTCTGCCCTCAGGGGGAGGTGAGGAAAGAACAGGCCAATCACTTCATGTCAGAGACAGTCCCTGTCCCAAATACTATGGAACACACTTGGATACTGAACTGCCATACGCTACTTCTGTGCAGAGGTTCCAGGCCATCTCCATGAGTGGTCCTAGGCTGGAGTATCAGTTTCAGAAAAGACCCCTGTGGCCAGAATTTTAGGATCTGTCGCTGTCCTTGTGGCGCTCCTGTCCTCTCCTGGTTTTACTATCTTACATTTCTTTCATAACATTCCCTACACTCTGCCGAGTGTTTGGCTATGAGTCTCAACAGCTGCCTCAATATACTGCAGGGTAGAGCCTTTCAGAGTCCCTCTGTGGTAGGCTCCTATCCTGTTCCCTGTTTTCTCCCTCCTTGGATGTCCATCCTCTTTGCCTTTCTGAATGGGGATTGAGCATAATAGCCAGAGTTCTCGTTCCTGATTAGCTTCCTTAGGTGTACAGATTTTCGTATCTTCATCCTACATGTCTAGTATCCACTTATGAGTGAGTATGTACCCTGTGTGTCTTTCTGCTTCTGGGATACCTCACTCAGGATT
This sequence comes from Psammomys obesus, assembly GCF_907164565.1. NCBI lineage: Eukaryota > Metazoa > Chordata > Mammalia > Rodentia > Muridae > Psammomys > Psammomys obesus. The sequence continues at coordinate 27,801,253 of NW_026596079.1, read as the reverse complement.
ATCTTTTCCAGTTGCCACCATTTACCAGAAAATATCATGATTTCCTTGTTTTTTATTGCTGAGTAATATTCCACTGTGTAGATGTACCACAATTTCTGTATCCATTCCTCAACTGAGGGAAATCTGGGCTATTTCCAGCTTCTGGCTATTACATATTAAGCTGCTATGAACGTGGTTGAACAGAGGTCCTTGTTGTATACTTGAATGTCTTTTGGATATATGCCTAAGAGTGGTATAGCTAGATCTTGAGGAAGTACTATTCCTAATTGTCTGAGAAAGTGCCAGAATGATTTCCAAAGTGGTTGTACAAGTTTACATTCCCACCAGCAGTGGAGGAGGGTTCCCCTTTCTCCAAATTCTCCAGCATGTATTGTTACTTGAGTTTTTGATCTTAGTCATTCTAATGGGTGTAAGGTGAAATCTCAGGTTTGTTTTGATTTGCATCTCCCTGATGACTAAGGACATTGAGCATTTCTTTAAGTGTTTCTCTGATGTTCTATATTCCTCTACAGAAAATTCTCTGTTTAGCTCTGTACCCCATTTTTTAATTGAATTACGTGATTTATTGTTCTTTACCTTCTCCATTTATTTATATATTCTAGATATCAGCCCTCTGTCAGATAGAGGGTTGGTGAAGATCCTTTCCCAGACTGTAGGCTGATGTTTTGTTCTGATGATAGTGTCTTTTGCTTTACAGAAGCTTTTCAGTTTCATGAGGTCCCTTTTATTGATTGTTGCTCTTAGAGCCTGTGCTGTTGGTGTTCTGTTCAGGAAGTTGTCTCCTGTGCCAATGAGTTCTAGGCTGTTCCCCACTTTTTCTTCTAACTGATTTAGAGTATCTGGTTTTATGTTGAGGTCTTTGATCCACTTGGACTTTAGTCTTGTGCAGGGTGATAAATATGGATCTATTTTCATTTTTCTGCATGTAGACATCCAGTTGGACCAGCACCATTTGTTGAAGAAGCTCTCTTTTTTCCATTGAATGGTTTTGGCTTCTTTGTCAAAAATTGAGTATTCATAGGTGTGTGGGTTTATTTCTGGGTCTTCTATGCAGTTCCATTGATCCTCCTTTCTGTTTTTATGCCAATACCATGCAGTTTTTAATACTATAGGTCTGTAGTACACTTGAGATCGGGGATGGAGATACCTCCAGATGATCTGTTGTTGTACAGGATTGTTTTGGAGATTCTGGGTTTTTTGTTTCTCCATATGAAGCTGAGAATCTTTTTTTCAAGGTCTGTAAAGAATTGAGTTGGTATTTTGATGGGAATTGCATTGAATCTGTAGATTGCTTTTGGCAGGATGGCCATTTTCACAATGTTCATCCTACCAATCCATGAGCATGGGAGATCTTTCCATCTTCTGAGATCTTCTTCAATTTCTTTCTTCAGAGACTTAAAGTTTTTCTCAAACAGGTCTTTCACTTGCTTTGTTAGGGTCTCACCAAGGTATTTTATATTATTTGTGGCTATTGTGAAGGGTGTTGTTTCCCTAATTCCTACCTCAGCTTTTTTTATCTTTGTTATACAGGAGGGCTTCTGATTTTTTTTTTTTGAGTTAATTTTGTAACCAGCCACTTTGCTGAAGGTGTCTATCAGCTGAAGTGCTTCCCTGGTTGAATTTATACTCATGTATACTATCATGTCATCCGCGAATAGTGATATTTTGACTTCTTTTCTGATTTGTACCCCCTTGATCTTCTTTGGTTGTCTTATTGCTCTAGTTTGGACTCAAGTACTATGTTGAAGAGATATGGAGAGAATGGGCAGCCTTGACTTGTTCCTGATTTCAGTGTGATTGATTTAAGTTTCTTTCTGCTTAGTTTGATGTTGACTATAGGCTTGCTGTATATTGTCTTTACTATGTTTAGGCATGTGCCTTGTATTCTTGATATCTCCAATACTTTAAACATAAATGGATGTTGAATTTTGTCAAATGCTTTTTCAGCATGTAAGGGGATGATCATGTGTTTTTTCTCCTTCAGTTTGTTTATATAGTGGATTACATTCATGGATTTCCATATGTTGAACCACCCTTGCATGCCTGGATGAAGCCTGGATGGTCATGGTTAATGATATGTTTTATACATTCTTGGATTCAGTTTGCAAGTATTTTATTGAGTATTTTTGCAGCAATGTTCATAAGAAAGATAGGTCTGAAGTTCTCTTTGTTGTTGTGTCTTTCTGTGGTTTAGGCATCAAGGTGACTATGGCCTCATAGTATAAGTTTGATAATATTCCTTCTGTTTCTATTTTGTACAATAGTTTAAAGAGAATTAGAGTTAGCACTTCTTTGAAGGTATGGTAGAATTCTGTGCTGAAACCATCTGACCCTGGGCTTTTTTGGAAGTGAGACTTTTGATGAATGCTTCTATTTCCTTGGGGGATATAGGACTATTCAATCTTTCTGCCTGATCTTGATTTAGTTTTAGTAAATGGAATCTATCAAGAAAATTGTCCATTTCATTTAGATTTTCAAATTTTGTGGCATATAGGCTTTTATAGTAAGACCTAATGATTGTTTCGATTTTCTCAGTGTCTGTCGTTATGTCCCCCTTTTCATTTCTGATTTTGCTGATTTGGATACTTTCACTCTGCCTTTTGGTTAGTTTGGCTAAGGATATTTTTTTATCTTGTTGATTTTCTCAAATAACCAACTCTTGGTTTCATTGATTCATTGAACAGTTTCATTTGATTCTAATTTATTGACTTCAGCCCTGAGTTTGATTATTCCCAGCCATCTGCTCCTCTTTGGTGTGTCAGCTTCTTTTTTGTCTAGGGCTTTCAGTTGGGCGATTAAGATCCTTGTGTGAAATGTTTCAAATTTCTTCTCAAAGGCACTTAACGGTATGAATTTTCCTCTTAGCACTGCTTTCACTGTGTCCCATAAGTTTTGGTATGTTGTTCCTTCATTTCCATTGAATTCTAGGAAGTCTTTAATTTCTTTCTTTATTTCTTTTGTAACCAAGTTGTCATGGAGTAGGAAATTGTTCATTTTCCATGTATGTGTAGGCTTTTTGCTTTTTCTGCTGTTGTTGAGGTACAGCTTTAGTCCATGGTGGTCAGATAGAATACAAGGGGTTATTTCAATCTTCTTGTATCTGCTGAGGCTTGCTTTGTGACCAAGTATATGGTCTATTTTGTAGAATGCACCATGAAGTGCTGAAAAGAAGGTATACTCTTTTGAATTTGTGTGAAAAGTTCTGTAGACATCTATTAGGTCCATTTGATTTAGGACCTCTATAAGTGCCTTTATTTCGCTATTTAGCTTCTGTCTAGATGATCTGTCCCTTGGTGAGAGTGGAGTGTTGAAGTCTCCCGCTATTAAGGAGTGGGGATCGATGTGCAATTTAAGCTTTAATAATGTTTCATTTACAAATGTAGGCACTCTTTTACTTGGGGCATAGTCAGAATTATGATGTCCTACTTTTCTTGATCAATTCCAATTACCAAAGCTGACTAAAGATCAGATAAATTAATTAAATAGTCCTATATGCCCTAAGGAATTAGAAGCAGTCATCAAAAGTCTCCCATCCAAAAAAAAAAAAAAAAGCCAAGGACCAGATGGTTTCAGCACAGAATTCTACCAGACTTTCAAAGGAGAGCTAACTCCAGTTCTCTTCAAACAATTCCACAAAATAGAAATAGAAGGAACACTACCATACTCATTCTATGAAGCCATGGCCACCTTGGTACTTAAACCTCACAAAGATCAACAAAGAAAGAGAATTTCTGGCCAATCTCCCTTATTAACATTGATGCAAAAATACTCAACTAATACTTGCAAAGCAAATATGAGAACCCATCTAAGATATCATCCGCTATGACCAAGTAGGCTTCATCCCAAGCATGCCGGGTTGATTCAACATATGGAAATCTATCAGTGTGATCCACTATATTAACAAACTGAAAGACAAAAAAAAAAAGCATGATAATCTCCTTAGATGCTGAAAAAGCATTTAACAAAATCCAACATCCATTTATGTTTAAAGTATTGGAGAGATCAGGGATGCAAAGCACATACCTAAAACATAGTAAAGGCAATATATAGCAAGCCTATAGCCGACATCAAACTAAATGGAGAGAAGCTTAAAGCAATCCCACTGAAATCAGGGACAAGACAAGGCTTCCCACTCTCTCCATATCTCATCAACATAGTTCTAGAAGTCCTTGCTAGAGCAATAAGAAAATTGAAAGAGATCAAGAGGATAGAAATCGGAAAGGAAGTAGTCAAAATATCACTAATGGCAGATGATATGATAGTATACCTGAGTGACCTGCAAAATTCTACCCAGGAACTCCTATGGCTGATAAACACCTTCAGCAAAGTGGCGGGATACAAAATTAACTCAAAAAAATCAGTAGCTCTCCTGTATACAAAAAACAAAAGGGCTGAGAAAGAAATTAGGGAAATAACACCCTTCACCATAGCCAGGAATAGAAAGGAATAGTGCTTCCTTAAGATCCAGCTGTATCACTCCTAGGCATATATCCAAAAGATGCTCAAGTACACAACTAGGACATTTGTTCAAATATGTTCTTGTAGCTTTGTTCATAATAGCCAGAATCTGGAGACAACCCAGATGTTCCTTAAGGTAGGAATGGATACAGAAATTCTGGTACATTTATAGAATGTAATACTACTCAGCAATTAAAAATAAGGAAATCATGAAATTTGCAGGAAAATGGTAAGATCTAGAAAACATCATCTGAGTGAGATATCCCAGAAGCAGAAACACACACGTGGTATATACTCACTTATAAGTGGATACTAGACCTATATGATAGGATAAACATACTAAAATCTATACACCTAAAGAAACTAAACAAGAAGGAAGACCTGGGGTAAGATGACCAATCTTCACTTAGAAAGACAAATGGGATGGACATTGGAAGTAGGAGAAAACAAGAAAAAGGACAGGAGCAAGGGCCAAGATGGCGGCGCTGGGAGAACACCTTGTCTGAGAAGCAGGACAACACACTCCGTGCAACAACCAGGATACTGAACTCTGGGCCCTAAAACAACAGCTATCGTGTTTCCCAGGTGAGGGGAGGCTTTCACGGCATGGGAATCGATCAGGTCCACTATCCACTGCCCAGCCAGAACCTGGGATAGAACCTGGCTAAGGCAGGCTTTGGGTTTCCCGGCTGGTGCCACAAGCCTGCTTGTCCTGATCACTTTCCCAAGCTGATCGGTGGGCACAAGGGTGCCTGAGACTAGGAGTCCCAGTCGCAAAAAAACCCCACGGAAAAGGAAAGTTGCAAGAATGATCACGGGTCACCAGTCTTTCCCTGGAAGGTCTTGCTGACCGCGGGGACCCACTACCATCACAACTGAGCTCCCGCCTTGCAGGGAGAGAAGCTGCGTGCCAAGTTCAAAATCCCTACTCCCTCTTGGGAGGAGGCAAAAGGTGGCCAGCAGAATCTGCCACAGACCACATTGTCTGTACCCCAGCCCGAGATCGGGGCTGAGAAAACCCAATCCTTTTGGGCACTCCCCAAACGCCGCCATAACCCTGCCGTGGCGGAGCAGAAGGATAAAGAGGCGCACAGCGGCTTCACAGTGCTGGAACTCCAGTGCTGCCGGCTGCTCCTAGCAAACAAACTACAGCTCGGGATCTGGGACTGTGGTCATTCTACACGTCCCGAGATTCTCCTGGGTCCAGCGCAATAAGGTCTAGCAGCAAGTTCTATCACCAGCGCCTCCCCCCACTCACACTTGGCAGAGAAACGCCAGCTGAGGATCTGACAGAGAAGCCCCAACCCCTGCTGGCACTCCTCTGAGAGTACCTCTATAAGCTTGCCCTAGCAGAGGGGAAGGACAGAGAGGCAGCCTGCCAAGGAAACAGCACCCTCTCTCCAGCTCACCCAGTAGCCCCTAGAAGAGAAACCCAAGCTCTGGATCTGAGGACACTCAACCCTACCTGATACTCTCTCGGGATCAGTAAACATAGATTCTACCACCAGGCTGCTTCTGGCAGAGATATCTGGGCCCGGGATCTGGGATTGAGTATACTCAACCTAACTCTTTCCCGCGCCACCCAGGGACCAGCCAACATAACCCATCCTGGCAGAGGGAAAGGAAAAAGAGGCAGCACACAGGAAAGGTGGACACCAAGTCCTGCGGCCACAGTGTCACAGAGCTGACTGTTAGCCTACACATGCACTTCCGCAGCAGGGCCAAATCAGAGAGTAGTAAGCAAGGGGAACCCCTGTGCATTCCAACTGGTCCTGCAAGAGAGTGAGTGAGCCTTCTAGGGAGAGTTTGCCCCAGACCCAGGGCCTCTCCACAGAAGCAACCAGACGAGATCCCTGCCACCCACACCCCTAGTGTGGGCATCATAGGGATTCTTGGGAAAGCGACCCCAACATTGAAGCCTCTGCCTTGTGGGTCCACCAGTGTAATCCAGGCAAACAATCCCTGGATCTCAGTCAGAACTGCGTAATAGTGGCTTGCAGGCCACTACAATAGTCAGAGAATCTGCGCATGCACACAGCACCCGATACAAACGCATGCGAATAGCGCTAGCGTCACATTCTTTACTTAGGCAAAACAGAAACCACAGTGCACACTCCCAAACCAGTGAACCTCTCTCATTTTCCTGAAAAAACAGTCCAGAAAACAGAAAGAGAGGATCATAGCCTGAACTACAATCTCAAGGAACAAACAGTGAGGATTATAAATAACCAGGTGGCTAGAGGCAGACATAAGAACACTCCCAACAAAAATCAGGACATAATGACCTCACCAGCAACCCAACAAACCAATGGATACTTCAATTCACTAGATATACAAGAAAACGACCTAAAAACTATGTATCTCCAGCTATTAGAGACCCATAAAGATGAAATGAACAAAGCCTTCAGAGAAATAGCCAAAGAAATAGAGACTAACCAAGAGGAAAAAAATCGTGCTCTCAGAGAAATGACCACAAAAATTGAGGGAAACAGAGAAGAAATGCACAAAGCTCTCAAAGAAATGTCCACACAAATGAAGGCAAATAAAGAAGAAATAAACAAAGCTCTCATAGAAATACAGGCAATTATACCCAAAGCAGTAGAGGCACAATTAGTGATACATAGAGAGGAAACAGACAAAAAAATAGAAGCTATCATTGAAAAGCAGGAGTCCACATTCACACAGATGAAGGAAATGGTGCAAGACATGAAAACAGAATTAGAATCAATAAAGAAAACACAAATAGAGAAAAACCAGGAGCTGGAGAACATAGAGAAAAGATCAGGAACTACAAAGGTAAGCATCACCAACATAATACAAGAGATGGAAAAAAGAATCTCAGGAGCCGAAGATACACTTGTGGAAATTGACACGTCTCTCAAAGAAAAAATTAAATCAGAAAAGTTCCAAACACAAAACATCCAAGAAATCAAGGACACCATGAAAAGACAAAACCTAACAATAATAGGAGTAGAAGAAAAAGAAGACATCAGGCTCAAAGGTCGGGAAAATATTTTCAAGAAAATTATAGAAGAAAACTTTCCCAACTTAAAGAAGGAGATGGCCATAAACATACAAGAGGCCTACAGAACACCAAGTAGACTAGACCAGAAAAGAAATTCTTCACGTCACATCATAGTCAAAACACTGAACCTACAGAACAAAGAAAAAATTCTAAAAGCAGCAAGGGAAAAAGGCCAAGTAACATATGAAGGTAGACCTATCAGAATCACACCAGATTTCTCAACAGAAACTATGAAAGCCAGAAGGGCCTGGACAGAAATCATACAGTCCTTAAGGGACCACAGATTCCAACCCAGACTACTATACCCAGCAAAACTTTCAATCAACGTAGACGGAGAATTCAAAATATTCCAAGAAAAACCAAATTTAAACAATATCTACATAGTAACCCAGCTCTACAGAAGTTACTAGAAGGGAAACTCCAAACCAAAGAAAACAATTACGTCTAAGGAAACAGAGGAAATACGTAACTACACAACAAAAAAACCCAAAAGAAGACAAGCAATGAAACTCAGTGACACCACCAACCCCACATCTAAAGTAAGTAACAATTGTTGGTCACTAGTTTCTATCAACATCAACGGACTCAACTCCCCAATAAAAAGACACAAACTAACAGAATGGTTGCGGAAACAGGATCCACCATTCTGTTGCATCCAAGAAACACACCTATGCAACAAAGAAAAACACTACCTCAGAGTAAAGGGCTGGAAAAATGCCTTTCAAGCAAATGGTTCCAGAAAACAAGTGGGAGTAGCCATTCTAATATCTAATAAAATAGACTTTCAACCCAAGTTAATCAAAAAAGAAAAGGAGGGCCACTATATTCTCATCAAAGGAAAAATCCACCAGAAGGACATAACAATTTTGAATATCTATGCCCCAAATACAAGAGCACCTACATTTGTAAATGAAACAATATTAAAGCTTAAATCACACATTGATCCTAAAACCGTAATAGCGGGAGACTTCAACACTCCACTCTCACCAAGGGACAGATCAACTAGACAGAAAACAAATAGGGAAATAAAAACACTTACAGAGACCCTAAATCAAATGGACCTAATAGATGTCTACAGATCTTTTCATCTAAACTCTAAAGAGTATACCTTCTTTTCAGCACCACATGGAACCTTCTCCAAAATAGACCATATAGTTGGTCATAAAGCAAGCGTCAACAGATACAAAAAGATTGAAATAATCCCGTGTATTCTATCTGACCACCATAGACTTAAGCTGGACCTCAACAACAACAGAAATAACAAACAGCCTACAGGCATATGGAAACTGAACAACTTGTTACTCAATGACAGCTGGGTTAAGGAAGAAATAAAGAAAGAAATTAAAGACTTCCTAGAATTCAATGAAAATGAAGGCACAACATAACCAAATTTATGGGACACATTGAAAGCAGTGCTCAGGGGAAATTTTATAGCACTAAGTGCCTGCAAGAAGAAATTCGTAATATCATATACAAACAACTTAATGGCCCAACTGAAAACCCTAGAAAAAAAAAGAAGCAGATACACCCAAGAGAGCAGACGGCTGGAAATAATCAAACTCAGGGCTGAAATCAATCAATTAGAAACAAATAAAACTATTCAAAGAATCAATGAAACAAAAAGCTGGTTCTTTGAGATAATCAACAAGATAGACAAACCCTTAGCCAAACTAACTAAAAAGCAGAGAGAATCTATCCAAATCAAGAAAATCAGAGATGAAAAGGGTGACATAACTACAGACACTGAGGAAATTCAAACGATCATTAGGTCATACTACAAAAGCCTATATGCCACAAAATTCGAAAACCTAAATGAAATGGACAATTTTCTTAATAGATTCCATCTTCCAACATTACGTCAAGATCAGATAGAAAGACTGAACAGCCCTCTATCCCCAAAGGAAATTGAAGCAGTCATTCACAGTCTCCCCTCCAAAAAAAGCCCTGGGCCAGATGGTTTCAGCCCGGAATTCTACCAGACCTTCAAAGAAGTGCTCACACCAATTCTCCTCAAACTATTCCACAAAATAGAAAAAGAAGGAACATTACCAAACTCATTCTATGAAGTAACAGTCACCCTGATACCTAAACCACACAAAGACCCAACAAAAAAAAGAGAACTTCAGACTTATCTCTCTTATGAACATTGACACAAAAATACTCAATAAAATACTTGCAAACTGAATCCAAGAACACATCAAAGATATCATCCACCACGACCAAGTAGGCTTCATCCCAGGCATGCAAGGGTGGTTCAACATATGGAAATCCATCAATGTAATCCACCACATAAACAAACTGAAGGAGAAAAACCACATGATCATCTCCTTAGATGCTGAAAAAGCATTTGACAAAGTCCAACACCCATTCATGTTTAAAGACTGGACATATCAGGAATACAAGGCACATACCTAAAGATAGTAAAGGCAATATACAGCAAGCCTATAGCCAACATCAAACTCAATGGAGAGAAACTTAAATCAATCCCACTGAAATCAGGGACTAGACAAGGCTGCCCACTCTCTCCAAATATCTTCAACATAGTACTTGAAGTCCTAGCCAGAGCAATAAGACAACTAAAGGAGATCAAGGGGATACAAATCAGAAAGGAAGAGGTCAAAGTGTCACTATTCGCAGATGATATGATAGTATATATGAGCGACCCCAAAAATTCAACCAGAGAACTCCTCCAGCTGATAAACACCTTCAGCAAAGTGACAGGATACAAAATCAACTCAAAAAAATCAGAAGCCCTCCTGTATAACAAAGACAAAAGGGCCGAGAAAGTCATTAGAGAAACAACACCCTTCACAATAGCCACTAATAACATAAAGTACCTTGGGGTGACACTAACCAAGCAAGTGAAAAACCTGTTTGAGAAAAATTTCAAGTCTCTGAAGAAAGAAATTGAAGAAGATCTCAGAAGATGGAAAGATCTCCCGTGATCATGGATTGGTAGGATTAACATTGTGAAAATGTCCATCCTACCAAAAGCAATCTACAGATTCAATGCAATTCCCATCAACATACTAACTCAATTCTTTACAGACCTTGAAAAAAAGATTCTCAGCTTCATATGGAGAAACAAAAAACCCAGAATCTCCAAAACAATCCTGTACAACAACAGATCATCTGGAGGTATCTCCATCCCTGATCTCAAGTTGTACTACAGAGCAATAGTAATAAAAACTGCGTGGTATTGGCATAAAAACAGAAAGGAGGATCAATGGAACTGCATAGAAGATCCAGAAATAAACCCACACACCTATGAATACTCGATATTTGACAAAGAAGCCAAATCCATTCAATGGAAAAAAAGACAGCATCTTCAACAAATGGTGCTGGTCCAACCGGATGTCCACATGCAGAAAAATGAAAATAGATCCATATTTATCACCCTGCACAAAACTAAAGTCCAAGTGGATCAAAGACCTCAACATAAAACCAGATACTTTAAATCAGTTAGAAGAAAAAGTGGGGAACAGCCTAGAACTCATTGGCAGAGGAGACAACTTCCTGAACAAAACACCAACAGCACAGGCTCTAAGAGCAACAATCAATAAAAGGGACCTCATGAAACTGAAAAGCTTCTGTAAAGCAAAGGAAGCCATCATCAAAACAAAACAACTGCCTACAGATTGAGAAAGAATCTTCACTAACCCTTTATCTGACAGAGGACTAATATCGAGTATATACAAAGAACTAAAGAAGCTGAAAAGCAGCAAACCAAGTAATCCCATTAAAAAATGGGGAACAGAGCTAAACAGAGAATTCTCAACAGAGGAATATCGAATGGCAGAGAAACACTTGAAGAAATGCTCATCCTCATTAGCCATCAGGGAAATGCAAATCAAAACGACCCTGAGATATCACCTTACACCCATCAGAATGGCCAAGATGAAAAACTCAAGGGACAACACATGCTGGAGAGGTTGTGGAAAAAGGGGATCCCTCCTCCACTGCTGGTGGGAATGTAAACTGGTACAACCACTGTGGAAATCTATCTGGCTCTTTCTAAGACAATTAGGAATAGAGCTTCCTCAAGACCCAGCTATACCACTCCTAGGTATATACCCAAAGTTTGCTCAAGTACACAAAAGGGATATTTGCTCAACCATGTTTATAGCAGCTTTATTTGTAATAGCCAGAACCTGGAAACAACCCAGATGTCCATCAAAGGAGGAATGGGTACAGAAATTGTGGTAATTTTACACAATGGAATACTACTCACCAATCATAAAGGAGGAAATCATGAAATTTGCAGGCAAATGGTGGGATCTAGAAAAGATCATCCTGAGTGAAATATCCCAGAAGGAGAAAGACAAACACGGTATATACTCACTTATATAGACCTATAAGATGTGATAAACATAATGAAATCTGTACACCTAAAAAAGAGAATCAAGAGAGCGGACATGAGGTTAGATGATCAATCCTCGTTTAGAAAGACAGATGGGATGTGCATTGAACGTATGACAGGAGTCTACTGAGCGCTTTTGAAAGACTCTAACTAGCAGTGTTTTCAAAGCAAAGACTCATGACCAAACCTTTGGCAGAGTACAGGGAATCATAAGAAAGAAGGGGAGTTAGTCTGATGGGGAAAGGATAGGAGCTCCACAAGGACCAAATATATCTGGGCACAGGGTATTTTCTGAGACTGACACTCAACCAAGGACCATGTATCGATATAACCTAGAACCTCTGCTCAGATGTAGCCCGTGGAAGCTCAGTAACCAATTGGTTTCCTATAGTGAGGGGAACAAGGACTATTTCTAACAGGGACTCAATGACTGGCTCTTTGACCTCCCCACCCCCCAAGGGAGGAGCAGTCCTGTTAGACCACAGAGGAGAGCCTTGCAGCCAGTCCTGAAGATACCTGATAAAACAGGATCAGATGAATGGGGAGGAGTTCCCCCCTATCAGTGGACTTGGCAAGGGGCACGGTGGAGATGAGGGAGGGAGGGAGGGACTGGGAGGGAATGAGGAATCTGGACATGGCTGGGATACAGAGTTAATAAAATGTAACTGATAAGAAAAAAAATTCAAAAAAAGAAAAAGGGCAGAAGTCTACCACAGAGGGCCTCTGAAAGACTCTACCTAGTAGTGTATCGAAGCAGATGTTGAGACTCATAACCAAACCTTGGGCAGAGTGCAGGGAATCATGAAAAAAGGGAGAGTTAGTAAGCCCTGAGAGGACAGGAACTCCAGAAGGACCAAATATATCTGGGCATAGGTGTCTTTTCCTGAGACTGATTCTCCAACCAAGGACCATGCATGGATATAACCTAGAACCCCTGCTCGGATGTAGCCCATGGCAGCTCAGTATCCATGTGAGTACCCTAGTAAGTTGAACAGGCACTGTCTCTGACATGAACTCAGTGGCGGGCTCTTTGACCTCCTCCCCCTCCCCAAGGGAGGAGCAGCCATGCTAAGCCACAGAAGAGGACAATGCAGCCAGTCCTGATGAGACCTGATGAACTAGGATCAGATGGAAGGGGAGGACGACCTTCCCTATCAGTGGATTTAGAGAGGTGCAGGGAGGAGATGAGGGAGTTAGGGTGGGATTGGCATGGAATGTAGGATGGGGTACAGCTGTGATACAAAGTAAATAACCTATAATTAATATAAAAATAAAAATTATAAAAGAAATTTTTAAAAGTAAAAAAAATATTTTGGTTGATATTACTCTAGTTTATTAAAGTCATCATTGTATATTTTCCATTTAAATAACATGTTTATATTCATGCATAGACTTGTGAGTATTATAGGTATTTTATGTAGATAATTCATATTATGATTGCCTAAAACTCTTCCACAAATGTTTACTGTTAATTTACCCACTTCTTTCTTTTATATTTATGAACCTTCATGTTTAGAATACTTCTCCCACATTATCCCAATCGGATGAATTGTGTCCTGCTATAGTATTGCTTGCCTACCTTGTTTTCTTGTTTCTACAGTTATTCCATGGTGAATACTCACATTTGAACATTTGGAGCTATATGCCCCAGAGTAGAGAATGAGCGATATTTGTTTTCTGGATATAGATTATATAAATTATAATTTTTGACTTTTAAAAAAAAGAGCTGAGCTTGAAGGAGGTCCCTGGATTAGATGATCAATCCTCACTCAAAAAAGCAAATGGGACAGACATTGGAAGAAGGAGAAAACACAAAACAGGAAAGGAGCCTACCACAGAGGACCTCTGAAAGACTCTACCCAGCAGTGTATCAAAGCAGATACTGAGACTCATAACCAAACTTTGAGCAGAGTTTAGGGAATCTTAGGAAAAAGGGGGTAGATTGTAAGACCTGGAGAGTACAGGAACTCCACAAAGAGGGCAATAGAACCAGAGTATCTGGCACAGGGTTTTTTTTTTTTTTTTTTCTGAGACTGATAATATAACCAAGGACTGTTCATGGATATAACCTATGACTCCTGCTCAGATGTAACCAATTGCAGCTCAGTATCCAAGTGGATTCCCTAGTAAGGAGAACAGACACTGTCTCTGACATGAACTCAATGTCTAGCTCTTTGATGCCTCCTCCTGATGGGGGAGCAGCCTTGCCAGGACCATAGGAAGACAATGTAGCCAGTTCTGTTGAGACCTGATAAGCTAGGTTCAGATGGAAGCAGAGGAGGACCTCTCCTATCAGTGGACTTGTAGAGGGGAAATGGGAGGAGATTAGGGAAGAAGGGTAGGATTGAGAAGGAATGAGGGAAGAGGTGAGAGCTCGGATACAAAGTGAATAAACTGCAATTAATATTAAAAATTAAAATTTAATTTAAAAATCAAAGAAGAAACTTTTCCCAACTTAAAGAAATATCCATAAACATTCAAGATGCCTACTAACAGCAAATAAACTAGACCAAAAAAAAAAACAAAAAACCTCAAGTCACATAATAGTCAAAACACTAAATCTACAGAACAAAGAAAAAATGATAACAGGATCAAGGAAAAAAAGCCAAGGAACATTTGAAGGTAGACCTATCAGAATCACACCAGACTTCTCAACAGAAACTGTGAAAACCAAAAGGGCCTTAGAAGATGTCATGCAGACTCTAAGAGACCACAAATGCCAACACAGACTATATACCTAGCAAATCTTTCAATCAACACAGATGGAGAAACAAAATATTCCATGGCAAGACTAAACTTAAACAATATCTACACAGCAACTCAGCACTACAGAAAATACTAGAAGGAACACTTCAATGAAAGAAAGCAACTACACCCAAGAAAACACAGTATATAGACAAGTTCACAACAAAAAAAAAATTAAAAGAAAACAAGCACATAAACACAGTAACACTACCAACTCTACAATAAAAGGAGATTACATATATTGGTCACTATTATCTATCTACATCAGCAAACTTAACTCTCCAATAAAAAGACACAGATTAACAGATTGGTTGCAGAAACAGGATCAAACATTCTGCTGCATCGAAGAAACACTCCTCTGCAACAAAGATAAACACTACCTCAGAAAAAAGTGCTGGAAAAAAGTTTTTCAAGCAAACAGACCCAGAAAACAAGCTGGGGCAGCCAATTTAATATCTAATAAAATAGACTTTCAACCAAAAATTAATCCAAAAAGATAAGGAGGGACATTTCATTCTCACAAAGGAAAAATCTACCAAGAGGACATCACAATCCTGAACATCTATGTCCCAAATACAAAAGCACCTGCATTCCTAAATGAAACATCATTAAAGCTTAAATCACACATTGATCCCAACACTTTAATAGTGAGAGACTTTAACACTCCACTCTCACCAAAGGACAGATCATGTAGACAGAAACTAAATAGGGAAACAATGAAACTTACAGAGGTCCTCAATTAAATAGACTTGTTAGATGTCTACAGAATTTTTCATGCAAATTCAAAAGAGTATGCAATCTTTTCATCACCTCGTGGAACCTTCTCAATAAATGAGCAGATATACAGGCACAAAGCTTGCCTCAACACATACAAGAAGATTGAAATAATCCCTTGTGGCCTATCAGACCACCATGGCCTAAAACTAGACCTCAAAAACAACAGAAATAACAAAAAGCCTACATATACATGGAAACTAAACAACTCTCTACTCAGTTTGGTCAGAGAAGAAATGAAAAAAAAAATAGAGACTTTCTGAAATTCAATGAAAATGAAGGTACAACTTCCCCAAACTTATGGGACACAGTGAAAGCAGTGCTAAGAGGAAAGTTCATAGCACTAAGTCCTCCAAAAAGAAGTTTAAGACATCTCATACAAGCAACTTAACAGTACACCTAAAAGCCCTAGGAAAAAAAGAAACAGACACACCCATGAGGGAGGGGTAGAATATTGAAAATAATCAAACTCAGAGTTGAAATCAGTGAATTGGAAACAAAGAAAACAATTCAAATAATCAATGAAACCAAGAGCTGGTTATTTGAGAAAATCAACATGATAGACAAACACTTGGACAAAAATTAAAGGGCAGAGAGACACCATCTAATCAGCAAAATCAGAAATGAAAAGGATACAACATCAGACAGTGAGGAAATCAGAGCAATCATTAGATCTTACTACAAAAGCCTATATGCCACAAAATTTGAAAATCTAAACAAAATGGACAATTTTCTTGACAGATTCCATTTACAAAAATTAATTCAAGATCAGGTAAATAGATTAAATTGTCCTATATCCCCTAAGGAAATAGAAGCAGTCATCAAAAGTCTCCTATCCTAAAATAGCCCATGTCCAGATGGTTTCAGTGCAGAATTTTAGCACACCTTTAAAGGGGAGTTAACTCCAGCTCGCATCAAACTATTCCACAAAATAAAAAAAAGTAAGGAACATTATCAAACTCATTCTATGGAGCCACAGTCACCTTGATACCTAAATCACACAAAGACGCAACAAAAGAAAGAGAACTTCAGACCTATCGCTCTTAGGAACATTGATGCAAAAATACTCAAAAAAAAAAAAAAACCTTGAAAACCAAATTCAAGAACACATCAAAGATATCATCCACCATGGCCAAGTAGTCTTCATCCCAAGCATGCAGGGGTGGTTCAATGTATGTAAATCCATCAATGTAATCCACCTTATAAACAGTTTTCAATTTCATATGAAAAAATAAAGAACCTAGAATACCTAAAACAATCCTGTACAATAAAAGATCTTCTCCAGGATTCTCCATCTTTGATCTCAAGCTGTACTATAGAGCAATAGTAATAAAAACTGCATGGTACTGGCATAGAAACAGACTGGTGGATCATTGGAATCGAATTGAAGACCCAGAAATATACCCACATACCTAGATACCTGATTTTTGACAAAGTAACCAAAATCATAAAATGAAAAAAACAGACAGAATCTTCAACATATGGATATCTATACGTAGAAAAATGCAAATGGAATTATTATTTATATCCCTGCACAAAACTAAAGTCCTAGAGGATCAAAGATCTCAACATAAAACCAGACACACTAAATCTATTAGACTAAAAGTATGGAAGAACCTTGAATTCATTGTCCCAGGAGACAACTTCCTGAAAAGAACACCAACAGCATAGACTCTCAGATCAACAATCAATGAATGGGACCACATTAATCTAAAAAGCTTCTGTAAAGCAAAGGACACTGTCATCAGAACAAAACGACATCATATAGATTGGGAAAGGATCTTCACCAACTCTAACTCTGACAGTGGGCTAATATCCAGTTCATATAAAGAACTCAAGAAGTTAATCAGCAACAAATCAATTAATCAAATTAAAAAATGGGGTACAGAGCTAAACAGATAATTCTCAATAGAGGAATATAGAATGGCAGAGAAAAGCTTAAAGAAATGCTCAACATCTTTAATTATCTGAGAAATTCAATTCAAAAGAACCTTGAGATTTCACCTTACACCCATCAGAATGACCAAGATCAAAAACTTAAAAGACAACACATGTTGGAAATGATGTGTAAAAAGGGAAGCTCGCCACCATTTCTGGTGGGAATGAAACCATGTACAACCACTTTGAAAGTCAATCTGGCACTTTCTCAGAAAATTAGTAATAGTGCTTCCTCAAGATCCAGCTATATCATTCCTAGGCACATATCTAAATATGCTCAAGCATAGAACAAGGGCATTTGAACAACCATGTTCATAGCAACTTTATTCATAATAGGCAGTATCTGGAAACAACTCAGATGTCCCTTAATGGAGGAATGAATACAGAAAGTGTGGTTCATTTACACAATTGAATTCTACTCAGCAATTAGCAAAAACAAACAAAAAAACAACAACAACAACAACAACAACAAAAAAAACATGAAATTCACAGGCAAAAGGTGTGAACTAGAAAAGATCATACTGTGGTGAGGTTTCCCAGAAACAGAAAGACAGATGTTATATACTCACTTATAAGTTGATATTAGTCATATAATATTGGATAAACATACTAAAACCTATACTAATAAAGAAACTAAACAGAAAGGAAAACTCTAAGGTAGTTGCTCAATCCTCATTCAGAAACCAAATGGGATAGAAATCAGAAGGAGGAGAAAACAAGGAACAGGACAGGGGCCTACCACAGAGGGCCTCTGAAAGAGTCTATCCAGCAGGGTATATAAGCAGATTCTGAGACTCAAAGCCAAATTTTGGGCAGAGTGCTGCAGGGAATCTTATGAAAGAAATGGGAGAGAGAAAGAACTAGAGGGGATAGGAGCTCCACATGGAGACCAACAGAACCAAAATATCTGGGCAAAGTGGTCTTTTCTGAGACTGATATTCCAACCAAGGACTATGTATGGAGATAACCTAGACCCCTTGGTCAGATGTAGTCCGTGGCAGCTCAGTCTTCAAGTGAGTCCTCTAGTAAAGGCAGCAGGGGTTGTCTCCGTCACCAACTCAGTGACTGGTGCTTTGATAACCAACCACTGAGAGGGAAGCAGCCTTACCAGGCCATGGAGGAAGACAACACAGCCAGTCCTGATGAGACTTGATAAGCTAGGATCATATGGAAAGGGAGGAGGACCTCCCCATCAGTGTACTGGGGTAGTGGCATGGGAGAAGGAAGGAGGATGAGATTGGCAGGGGATGAGCTAGGGGGCTGCTTTACTACTTCTGGGGCACAAAGTGAATCAATTGTTATAATCAAAAATATAAATCAAAAGGAGATTAAAATTAAAAAAGAAAATAGCCAGGATATTCCAATTACAGTCATATTATGCACTTTTCCTCCAGTTCAGATAATGGTAAAAAGCAAGAGTTTGCTGAGTATCAGACTAAATGAATTAATGATGGAGGAATAGAAAGAGTTTGCAGACTTTTAAGCATAAACATATATTCAAGTCAGAGTGTTCCGGATTGTTTAAGTATGTTTGTCAAAATATTACTATGGAAATAAAGTCTAACTTTGTGTGAATAAGATGATGGAAGTGTAGATTTATTTATATGTGATAGAATATACATTGCCTCTTCAGGGTAACTCTCTGCTACTGAATTAATAATGTAAGAAGACTCGCTATCCAAAAAAAAAAAAAAAGCCTGACCAAGTAAATAATAAATACAATTGCATTTTCTCCTGTTGTAAGCTTGACTCACCATCTATTTGAATCTTTCAAATGATAGGCATGTGCTTCTATTTTAGGGATTACAAAATATGAATTTATCATTTTATGGGCAGTGAAATTTTCTTGAAATCACAGATCTTATATGAGAGTTTTATAGTTCAAATACTTATAAGTTTATCCAAAATATTTTTATAATGCTTTATCTATGGTTTCAGGGTTTAAGTAGACAAATTTAGTACTAAATCTTATATTTGTAGTATAAAATTAAAAATAAAATAGTTTTTATATTATTATAAATACAATAAAATTTAAATATTATAAAAATGATAAGATTGTTATTATTTATAAGAAAATATCAAAGGGTGCAAAAAGATATCAAGTCCTGACTGTATTTTCTAAAATTCTATCTATCTATTTATTTATTTATTTTCACATTTATTTATTTATTTATTTATTTATTTATTTATTTATTTATTTATTACAATTTATTAACTTTGTATCCCAACTGCACCCCCCCCCCCCCCATTTTCTTCACCCAGTCCCTCCCACCCTCCCTCTTCTCCCCCTATGCCTTTTTCTTAGGCCCCTGATAGGGGAGGACTTCCTACCTTTCTATCTGACCCTAGCTTACCAGGTCTCATCAAGGCTGGCTGCATCATCTTCCTCTGTGGCCTGGCAAGGCTACACCCTACAGGGGGAGGTAATTAAAGAGCCCACAACTGAGTTCATGTCAGAGACAGTCCCTCTACCCCTTACTAGGGAATCTACTTGAAAACAGAGCAGCCAATGTGCTTCCTTTGAACAGGATGACTATATTTTTGAACTGTAAGAATGACATGTACAAAATTCACTTTCGACCCTTTATCCAGTGCCTCAAATTAATAAGATGACAACTCTTCACCTCCTAATTTTCCAGTGCAGGCCCGAAGATAGAAAAGTTCTTGCAGCTGTTTTTGTTGTTGTTGTTCCAGTATCCCATGAGAGATATTTTTCCAAACCCTTGCATCCTTTTCTTGATAGCAAACACTATATGGAAAGGATTATTTTCAGCTCAGTTTCATCCTCCTGTTATTTGTTCAGAATCATGTGTCTGCCATAAGCTTAAGAAGTGTTTTTTGTTTTGTTTCTTTTTTTTTTTTTTTTTTTTGTCATTGTTGTTCAGCTGATTATTCTTCAATCAGGCACAATCACCTGCTCTGACTGATCCAGTACTAATTAAAACAGAGGGAGTTTCTGGACACAATTTCTAATTATGATAAAAATTAATGATCTCATTAAATTTTTATAGTATTGTCTTACTTTTCTTATTTAAAAAAACTCCACTTTTGTTTTCATTTGCTGATTATTGTCTTTAGATTTTTCGCACCAGTTTTTGTGCCCTTGCCTAAATAAGATTCAGTGATTTTTATTTTGCTTGTGAGACAGCAGATCTCCTTTTAAATTTCCAGTCTTAGCTTTTAAGCCCCTTGAGTAGAGCTCCTTGAGGTCAATCTGGCACTAACTACTTAACCTGGCATGCATTATGTAATCCCCATAAGCAATAATGCTTTTCATTTTTAAAACGGAAAATTTGTAAGTATTGAATCAGATGTTTAAGAATTTTGTATTAAACATTATGTAACATATGAAGTACATTGCAAATAAAAAACTTTAAATAATGAATATTTTTTACTTATTTCAATGAGGGATAATGTGAGACTTTATCAGCATGGAAAATTATGTTGTGAGCCCATTATAGCTGTTATCTACTTGACTAACAGAGCCTGTTCAATCCTGACATTGAAATACATGTAATGTTTTGAAGTAACATATATTTGTGAAGAAACAAATAATATGAATAATAAGAAAATTCCCCATGAGTGCATCTGAATATAGTGTTAACCTCATTACATTCTGAGATTTACTGAATATTTTGTAAAAGTATGTTATACATTGTTCCGAGGCCTTTTATGAAAGTATGTGTAGAGATTCATAAAAACAATTCATACAATTCATATAATCAAATATAGTTGTTTTGTCTTTCAATTCAGTTTTTCTCTCAGAATGAATTCCATTATGTTAAAAATTTCTGAACCTTAATTAAATTCTCTAAAGGCATTCATCTTCCCACAAATTTGCCCATTCTTTCTACAAAGTGAAGTTGTAAACCTCTTAGTAATAATAAAATTATTTTTCTCATTTTCATTTTCCTTTTATTTGAAAATGCTTTATTTCAATAACATTCAATACTTTAGTCTACTTCAATGATCTCCCACAACTTTAAGTTTTCAAACTCTATTTCCAATTATTATTAGTCTAAGATCAGCAGACATTTTCTCTAATGAACTGAGTAGTAAAATATTACAATTTTGTATGAAAGATTACAGTTAAACTTTTATTTTTCCCACTTATATAAAATTTAATATTATGTGGTTTCTTTTTTTTTTCTAGAAAAAAATCAATAATAAAGTTTTTCTCACATTCTTCAAAGGCCCTTTACCAAGTTCTTAAGGGCTTTAAGTTTTTATTCCATTTTATTTTACTCAACTTCAGGATGGATTTTGTTGCTTTTTTTTTAATCCAATAAGGTTTATTGGATGGAGATGGAAAGAGAGAGAGAAAGAGAGAGAGAGATATGATAGGAGGGTCACTCTGATAGAGAGAGGGGAGAGAAAACAAGAGAAGGGATGATCAAAAGAGCAAAAGAGCAAGAGGAGAGGGGAGTGGCTGACAGGTCACTATGTGCTTGGCCCAGATGATGTCATAGGACACAGGTAACTGACACAGGATGTTCTCAGGACCCTGAAGGTCCCTTAGGGAAGGCCAGGTGAATTGCCTGCATAACATATCATTCTTCCCTTTTTGCTTAATTAAAAATGAGGAGCTTGGGCTACTTCTCATGTAAGGCAACTTAAAGTATATGAATGTAGGTTCATTGGAAGCAGCTCTTGATCACCATGCAAGGGGATAAGAGAGAGAGAGGAAGAAAGTAAGATCTCCAAAATGTCCATATTACATGGTAAGGAGGAAAGGAAGTCCATGCCCTGAAAAGTTTAGGGTAGAGGATGGAGTTGCTAGCCATACCCAGCAGCAGATAGGGACTGAGGAATGCTGGGAGAACCTGGAGCTGTTGGTCCTGGGCCTGAAGCACACCATTTCAGCCTTTTGTTGAGAATAAGTGGATCACAGGTGAACAAATCTTTAGGTACTTCCTGCTGACACTAGGGTAGTGATAAGGAGGTCAAAAGGCTGAAATGTTGTCCAAATCTCGGAAGAGAGTAGGCTGTTTTGATGCTGTCCAGGGTCTGTGAGAACATCTGTGGCTTGGAGTGAAAGTGCAGATGTGGCTTGACACAGTCTGTGAGGTCAGACTGGAAAACCTGTGACAGCTGCTTTGGAGCTGTTATGGATGTAGCAACATCTGGGTTTGGTAGGATACTGGAACATGTATATAGGAAGAAGACAAAGTTAGTAGGTTACAGAGAAAATTTATTTAGGTGTACATTACTTTTATGTGTTTGTTTGAAACTTTTTGGCATAGCGAACAAAGACAGAAGAAGACTTGAACATAGAAACCTCCATTTACCCCATTGCTGACAGTACTTAAAAAGATTTTGTTTTAGATCTGCCATCTAAGTAAATTGAGGCCAAGTTTGGTTGCAGAGGCATGTAAGCCTAGAGGCTCTTAAAGCAGGCACTAGGTGTATGAATCTGAAATTATTTAGAAGGCATCTGAAAGGAGGGCCTAGGGATATGGTGGAAGACACGATTTCCATGGGTGAAGAGAGAAAAGACAGTTCTGACAATCTTTGGAGCATCCCACAAAGTACAGGAGAACTAGAGGTACAGGGCACAAGCAGACAAAATAGGTGGTCATGAGCAGTGCTGGGGGCCACAGGGAAGACTCCTAGGAGACATGGCTCACCTAGTGCTAGGATTTTCCTAACAGTAGGAAAATTTCCTAGGCATGTCTGAGGAGAGGAAAAGCTGAAAGACTGTATCGGTAAAAATAAGATTATTCACACAAGGGAAGGAATTCATATGAGGGTAGGTGAGAAGGGAGGGTACCGCCGTTCCTCAGTGAGACAGAAAGATACTGGTCAGTCTCTCAGACAAAGGGGAACGTTTGTGCAGACAATGGAATGGAACTCATCAATCTGCTGGTATTGGATATATGGATGTGGCGACTGGGTAGCCAGGAAAGAGGAGTCCCAAACCCAGGGAAAGTGGGGGAGGAATCCCACCTCTTGAGATTGACAGTAGGTGCAGTACTTATCTGGAGCCCAGTTGACCTGAGAGGTGGATTTGGGTGGATTTTCTGAAGCTTACAAGAATCCCTTTTAAGTTTTACAGAGGAGATAAAACTTTAGACATGTGGACATCACCATTGTGATCTGCATTGAAATATACAATGTAGAAAAGGCAATAGACACACACCTTTGTGCTAACAGCATAAACACTAAGGTGAGCTCTGGGGAGGCAGAAGCCTTTTGTGAAGTAGAAGGGGCAAAAGCCCACTTGGCCTTAACTTTTAGTATAATTATACAGTATGGAAAAGAGGCTTACCCAATTTTTAAGTTTGCATTTACCAACCTTAAAACACTTTCTTAGACCCTAAAACATTTATATAACTTGCATTTACCAACCTAAAAGCACTTTTGTAGACCCTCAAACATTTATAACTTGCGTTTACCAACCTTACGCCTTTGTCTCTAGTTATTTACTGTGAGACTGCTATGAACATTTATTGTCCTTTAGCTAAAGGGATGGTAAAAGGTTACAATATGTCTGGCAACAAGACATATTGAATCTAGGCCTGACAGCAGCAACTCTAGGACTGAGGCTTAAGGCATGGTCAGTTTGCATATAAAGAGAACTGAGAAGGCATCTGAAGTTTCCCAACACAAAAGTTGGAAATATGTCCATGGGACCCGAGTGTGAGGCCAAAACAGACCTGCAACCTTATCTGTGCTTGGCAAGGCTGATAGAGGTCACTAAATCTAAGAGTCATTTGTACTCCACCAGGCCAAGGAGCTGGAACACTGGAAGTGTCTGTGGCTCTTATGCTGGTTGAACCTCCATGGCTGGGCACAGAGGACAAAGCCCGCATAGGAGCTTTGACTTCCAGAGGCCAGTCTGCCAGCAGGCAGCCATGGCTTCTTAAGGCAGCTATGGGACTAGCGTCCCCTTTGGCTGCATTTGAAACAGTCACCTGGCTGAATTGACTTTTGAAGACACCTCGGCTGGATGGGGCATTGCAGAATAGATCTTTATAACTTTGAAATGTTAGCATCATATAAAATTATTTTGAACCAGGGTTGAATTAGATAGATACACAGATAGATAGCATGTTGTAAAAATGTAACTTTAAATTTATATAAAGATCCATACCCATTTAAAATGAGACTTATTGCTTTTAGTCTAAAAGGAGATAAACAGTTATGACTAAGGAAGTCTTATTAATGTAAACCAATGAGCAAATTAAATAAATCATTAGATTAGAATTTACAGCATTTTAAAAGATATATATTTTAAGAGCAGAGTGTACAGAGATCGGAAAGAAAATATTTTTTTTTACTATCATTTATTACAATTTATTCAATTTGTATCTTGGCTGTGGCCCTCTCCCTTATCTCCTTCCAATCCCAGGCTGCTTCTCTCTTCTCCCCATATGTCCATCACCTAGTCCACTAATAGGGGAAGTCCTCCTCTCCTTCTATTTAACACTAGCCTATCATGTCTCATCAGGACTGGTTGCATTGTTTTCCTCTGTGGCCTGGCAAGGCTGCGCCTCCCAGGGGGAGGAGATCAGATTTTTAAAAGCTGGCAAGTAGGGGCTTAGAGGTCAGAAATATTTTAAGAGCCATTGTTTAGAATGCATGACTTGGAGTTTTGCAGGAATGGGGGAGGGGAGAGCACGTGGCATAGCTTCTCAATTTTCAAATCAACATGGCCGCTTGCCATGTGTGGTGTGTGCCCACTGCCGCACAGTGAGCTAGGGTCCCAGGACCCAAAGCTTTGTTGATGGCCTGGTGGTCCCTGCCTGACAGCAGTTCTAAACTGTCTGTGGGTGGCACAACTGAGCGAGTGCCTGTGCAATTCAAAAATCCTGCTCCACATATAAGCATACAAATGAGGTAGGGAATTTAAAACCTTAATTCCTGGGACCTGAGGCTGTGGCAAAATTTAAAGAAATTTGAGGGCAGTTTTAAAAATCCTTCCTTCGTGCTGTGCAGGCCGTCCCGAGGTCTGGCTTACCTAAAGTGAAGTCCACTGCGAGCGAGCTGAAAGACCAGAGCAGATGAGGGGGACTGAGAGAAAAATACCTGAGCAGCCACCCAAAGCCAGACAGATGAATGTAGAGGTGGTAGTGGCAGGTTAAGCAATCATGAAGAGAGGAAGAGATGGGTGCATGAGAGAAAAATTTCTTGTGGGCAGGCAGGCTTGTGAAGAGGGATTCTAGTATGTCTGAACAGTGCTAGAAGAGACCCTTCTGGGTTTTAGCACCAAATGTTAGTATTTAGACAAAAATGTCATGCACACAACCAGTTTTAAATCCAATGAGATTTATTGGATGGAGATGGGGGGCTGTGAAGTGAGAGACATGATATGGATGGGGGCGCCGTGACAGAGAGAGGGGAGAGAGAGCAAGCGAAGGAAGAGCAAAAGAGCCTTCCTTTGTTGTTGTTGCAATTTGCATCAATTTCCTGGACACTTAACTAGTGACATGTTTCTTTATGATGTAAAATTAACTCAACATCAACCACCCACTCTGGCATACACCTTTCTGTCATTTCAGCGTGCTAAGTCAGGACAAGCCCTGAAATTCTCCATTGTTTGGAGCAGTGCCAACACAGCCTACAACCTTTTATTGATGTGGTAGTGAAAGCTTTCCCCCTCATCTTGAGGAGAAATAGGAATCTCAACTAAATTCTGTCACTCTGGTTTAGAGTCTCAGATTCATGTCAACCTTTCATTCTGTAAAAATTTTCACTCATTGAAAATAAACAACTCTCTTTGTAGGTAGCTTCAAGTCCTGTCAAATCCTATTATATTCTCCTTCATGACCTTTAAGTCACTGTTGTAATGTTTCCTACCCAACTACTTTTTCTCTGTTGCCCAAAACAGCAGGATGGAACAGCATTTAACCAACTTTTATTTATAAGCTAATTATTTAGTAGAAGACTGGATTATTTTAGGATAATTGTTTATTAGAAGACCGAGTTAGGAAAATAGCATACAGAACACATATATTCAATTTATGGCTTAATTATATTACTAGAAATAAAAATCTGCTCAAATGATGGAAATAATTTCAACAGTGCTTATCAGCTTGAGGTAGTCAAGACAGTTAAAAATAGATTAGTATAGGATGAGCAAATTGGTTCAGGCAGCCCATGCTTTTAGAAAATTTTAGGGACAAAAATATTCTTCAGTTAAAATCTCAGTGAACGATGGAAGAGTGTAAGGCATCTTTACATTCTCTCATTTATTCCAATGCCATGGATCTTTGCAATAGCCCATCCAAAAAGGATATAAATCTAATAAAAATTTACATAGGTCAAAGGGATAGAGTAAGACAGAACCTACAATCTTTCAAGATCCTGGGACTCATGGCCAAACATTGGGAGAAGTGCAGAGAGTCTTGTGAAAAAGTAGAAGGAAAGACAGAAGGACCTGGAGGTGACAAGAGTGCCACAAGAAGACCAACAGAGCCAACTATCCACAGCCCATAGTGGCTTGTGGAGACTGAAGCGCCAAGGACCAAGGACCATGCATGAGCTGGTCAAAGGCCCATACATAGATTTAACCAATGGGTACCAATGGGTATTTCAGGCATCAAATGGTTCCCCTAGCAAGGGGAGTGGGAGTTGTCTCTAATAATTGCTGATAATTGACTAAAACTCTGAACTGCAAGCCAGCCCCTATTACATGTTTTCTTCTATAAGAGTTGTTGTGGTCATGGTATTATTTCACAGCAATAAAACCTTAACTAAGATACTATGCCACTATCCTATAGAGGGTATTGAAAATATTTCTACAAATGTCTTATGCAGAAGGCCTTGTAGTTAGAATTAATGGACAGGTGTGGACACACACATACACTCACAGACGCAAAAACAATTTTCTCACTGTCCCTGTAGAGACCTAAATGTGAACATTTAAGCAATGTTAAGTCCGTTATGTTTTTAACTTTTGGAGGTGTCCTAAAAGTCTTTTGAATTAGGTAATGGTTATGATCCTTTGGGTATTCAGGTTTGAGTACTGTAATTTGCATTTAAAATAATACCCACATGATCATGTATTTAAACCTTGGTCTCCAGTGTCTAGTGCTTTTGTCGGTTTGTTTGTTTGTTTGTTTGTTTTTTAAAGTTCTGGAAAGCACTTAGGAGAATCTTATGATTCTAAACATAGGGCCAGATTCACCTGAACCAAAGGACTTTAACTTGGTATAAAATTGAGATATAAAATAAACTGTGTATCCCAAACTATTTGTACAATAAGTTTTATCACAACAATGAAGAAGTAACTACACATTTAATGTAAAAAATAAATTCATAAAATGCACAATGGGATAGATATTCTCACTACTTTCCATACTCCACAGATTTCTTTTACCAGAAAGAAAAACATAATGCTGTAAGAAAAATATGATAGTAGAAAATAATGGTGTGATAATTAATTATTAATGTTGTCAACAATTTCCAGACTCAAACGGTGGCACTATTTGATAGGAATTGAAGTTTCCTCTGATAATACCAAGTCACAAGCATACACACACACACACACACACACACACACACACACACACACTCATACACTATGCACCTCTGTATGTACATATAAGTTTTTATAATATTATAGTAAGGACCAATGATAGCCCAATGATAGAAAATCAAAAACAGAAAAAGCAATGAAGTTAAATATATGATTAAGAAAGTAAAGCTCACATAAAATTAACATAGTGATCTAACTTTAAACATAAAATTCATCTATAAATATGTTGGATACTCAAAGAGCTATGTATAATTAAATGTGCCATTTTCTAGAAGAATTCTCATGTATAATTTATCATTTGAACTTTTTTATTGCATATTATTTAAGTCAAGAATACATAAAAATATTTTCAGAATATTCTTGGCAGAGTTCTGGTTTTTTTAACTCTATGATTAAAAAACTTCACTTAATTTGATGACAGTATCATTGATGAGATAATCTGCTTGTTTGCTTTTTTTTAATTTAGGAATTGGTTTAAATTGCTGTTATGTATTGTGTGAAAGTGACTTCAAAAGTAAAACCTTGTCCCTTGATAAATATCCTCTCAACTAGAATGTACTATTCACCATCATATATTTGAGCTTTGCTATTTCCATGCTTTGTAGAGTTACAGGTTAATTTAACCAACTCTGAAGTGTTTTTTTTTGGATGCATTGAGGTAAAAGATAGATTACTATATTTAGAGGAAGAGAGTTGTATATTGAATTTATGGGTTATAAAAGGGTGCTTAAGAATGGTACAAAGATCAAAGAGAGTAGACTGTTCCAAAAAGGAGAAAACATGAGTGTCCTGCCTTTCCCAAAGTTTGTTAATAAATTTTCTTTTGTTCAGTTGTAAGGGACAGTTGTTAAACTAGAATTTTAACTTTTATTTTCCACATTGTATCAATAGTTCAAACATTATCATTGAATATAGGCTTTATGTGTCATTGACTTCTTCGTGGTAGGCTGTACTTTGTAGACCATCAAATTAATTGTGTTTATACAGGCAATTGCTCTAAATAAACTGAACCAAGCTATTGGTTATCAACTTAGAGCCTACTGGTTTGGCATATGATGCAAACACTTTTCAAATGCCTTCTAGCCAGAGCTAAGACATGCTTTTGAATTGTTGAAGGTTCTTCTGCCACTTAGTGATCTATCTACCTCACCCAGTCCTTGCTCACTGTGAATGAGACCTGGGCACATGTTCCTCCTTCAGTTTTTACCCATTTCCATTCTGGGTATTAGGAACAAAGTGTCCATCTAGATCTACTGGGCTGTCTCATACAGAGTAGGATTTATTAAAATGAAAAATATCTTCAACCAACCATCCAAATAAAGGTCATTATATCTTACTGCCACCTTGTGGTCATGCTTTACTTATGAAGTCAAAACATGTTACTACATTTCATTAAAGAAATAAGGAATCCATGTAGCCCATGGTAGCTCAGTATCCAAGTGGGTACCCTAGTAAGGGAAACAAGGACTATTTCTGACATGAACTCAATGGCTGACTCTTTAACACCAGCCCCCCACCCCCCATCAAGGGAGAAGCAGCCTTGCTAGGCCACAGAGGAGGACATTGCAGCCAGTCCTGAAGATACCTGATAAGCTAGGGTTAGATGGAAGGGGAGGAGGACCTCCCTTATCAGTGGACTTAGAAAGGGGCAGGGAAGAGATGAGAGAGGGAGGGTTGGGTTGGGAGGGAATGAGGAAGGAGGCTAAGGCTGGGATACAAAGTAAATAACCTGCGATTAATATAAAAAATAAAAATTATAAAACAAACAAAGAAATGGAAGCTATCTCCTAAATATTCATCCTCATACTTTCAGTTAATGGAGCTCTCAACACTCATCAAAGAAACATATTTTGCAGTGGTGTGTGATTAATGCAGACTTACAGGTGGTCAAAGTGCAGAGAACCAGAAACAATGGAATCGTCAGCCCCAGTGGGTATTTAAACCCACTACCATTTTTTATTATTGATTTTATTTTATTTTTAAATTTTATTTTATTTACATATTTATTTATTACAATTTATTCACTTTGTATCCCCCCTGTAGCCCCCTCCCTCGTCTCCTCCCAGTTCCTCCCACTCTCTCTCTTCTTCCCCTCTGCCCTTCCATAGTCGCCTGATAGGGGAGGACCTCCTCTCCTTCAATCTGACTCTAAATTATAAGTTCTCATCAAGGCTGGCTGCATCATCATCCTCTGTGGCCTGGCAAGGCTGCACCAACCAGGAGGAGATGCTCAAAGAGCCGGCCACTGAGTTCATGTCAGAGACAGACCCAGTACCCCTTATTAGGGAACCCACTTGGGAACTCATTAGGGAACCCTTGGGAACTGAGCAGCCAATGAAAACTTCCTTTGATTAGGGTTCTAGGTCCTTGCCATGTGTGGTTCTTAGCTGGAGCAGTCTCTGCAGCGCCCCCCCCAGGCCCCGATATTTTGGCTCTGTTGGTCTCCTTCTGGAAAACCTGTCCCCTACAGGTCTTTCTCCCTCTTCTTCTATAGGGATTCTGGCACTCTGCCCAAAATTTGGCTATGAGTCTCAGTATCTCCTTTGATACCCTGATGTGTAGAGTTTCTCAGGGGTTCTCTGTGGAAAGCTCCTGTCCTGTGCCTTGTCTTCCCCTACTTCCGATGTCTATTGAATTTGCCCTTCTGAATGAAGATTAAGCATTTTCCCTAGGGTCCTCCTTGGTTGTTTAGTTTCTTTAGAACTATACACTTTAGTATGTTTATCCTATATTACATGGATAATAACCACTTGTAAATGCGTATATATCATATATGTCTTTCTGCTTCTGGGTTACCTCACTCAGGATTATCTTTTCTAGTCCCAAACATTTGCCAGCAAATTTTATTATTTCTTTGTTTTTAATTGCTGGGTAGTATTCCATTGTGTAAATGCACCACACTTTGTGTATCCATTCTTCAGTTGAGGGATATCTAGGTTGTTTCCAGATTCTGGCTATTACAAAACAAGCTGCTATGAACATATGTCCTTATTGAGCAAATGAGGACATTGGGCAATAACGACATTGAGCAAATGTTTTTATTGAATGGAGAGGCAACTTTTGGGTATATGCCGAAGAGTGGTATAGCTGGGTCTTGAGGTAGCACTATTCCTAATTTTCTGAGAAAGCAGCAGCTTGTTTTCCAAAGTGGTTGTACAAGATTACATTCTCACCAGCAATGTAGGATGGTTCCCCTTTCTCCTAGCCTCTGGAGAGTGCATCGCCCCTTGTTTTTTGTTTTTTTTTTTCATCAAACAAATATTTATTAAGCAGACATACTAGAGCCAAAATACACTCAAAAAGAAATATAAATATGAACAAAACAAAATTGCTCCTTTAAAGCATACACATTTGAATGAGGAGAAGATAAGGAAAATAAAAATGTAAATTGATGCAAAGTTTGTCAGAGTGAGGAGTACACATAGCTGGAATAACATAGGATAATGGAGATAGAGAGTTAAAAGAATCATGATCTTAGCCATTCTGATGGGTGTAAGGTAAAATCTCAGGGTCATTTTGATTTGCATTTCCCTAGTGATTAAGGACCTTGCAGATTTCTTTAAGTGCTTTTCTGTCTTTAGATCTTCCTCTATTGAGAATTCTCTGTTTAGCTCTGTACTCCATTTTTGGATTACTTGATTTGTTGGTGTTTAACTTCTTCAGTTTACATATTCTGAATATTAACCCTCTGCCAGATGTAGGGTTGGTGAAGATATTTTCCCAGTCTGTAAGCTGTCATTTTGTTCTGATGACAGTGTCCTTTGCTTTACAGAAGCTTTTCAGTTTCATGAGGTCCCGTTTTTTAATTGCTGATCTTAGAGCCTGTGTTTGTTGGTGTTCTGTTCAGGAACTTGTCTCAAGGATCTTCCCCACTTTTTCTTCTAACAGATTTAGTGTGTCTGGTTTTATGTTGAAGTCTTTAATCCATTGGAACTTTAACTTCATGCAGGGTGATAAATATGGGTCTGTTGCATTTTTCTACATGCAGGCATCCAGTTAGACCAGCTTCATATGTTGAAGATGCTGTCTTTTTTCCATTGTATGGTTTTGGCTTCTTTGTCAAAAATTGTGTATCTGTAGGTGTGTGGGTTTATTTCGTTTCTATTCCACTGATCCACCATTCTGTTTCTATGCCAGTACCATACAATTTTTATTACTGTTACTCTATAATACAGCTTGAGATCTGGGATGGAGATACCTGGTGAAGATCTTTTATTGTACAGGATTATTTTTCCATATGAAATTGAGAATTGTCCTTTTAGTATCTGCAAAAATTGTGTTGGTATTTTGATAGGAATTTCGTTAAATCTATTGATTACTTTTGGTAGGATAGCCATTTTCACTATGTTAATCCTACTGATCCATGAGTATGGGATATCTTTTTATCTTCTAATATATTCTTCAATTTCTTTCTTCAGAGACTTGAAGTTTTATTATTATTTTTTCACATAGGTCTTTCATTTGCTTGGTTAGAGTTATACCTACCATTTTTAAAAGGGTCAGGCACTTTATAAGAACCAGAAGTGAGGAGGATATCTGTGAAGAATCTTCTGAACATTTTGCTCATGACATCACAGTAGTTATGGTTCCCTACACAAAATCAAGCCAATTACCTTTTCACAGTGGCGAGGAGGTACAAGAGACTTCACAAAATCTGAAATGCTATTGACACTATATGGCTATTAGGAGATTGAGAGTCATTTTTCTTTAGGAAAATGCCCCGTTTTGACGATTCCAATGTATGAGGGGTTCCTCATCCATTAACATAGTATAGCAATATCTGGATTTGATGTGTTTTTAAGAGAATTTAAATTTAAGAGAAAAGATAGGGAAGCTGGGAGGAGAAGATGTTGAGAGGAGTGTGGACAGAAGTGAACTGGCTGGTAAGCAATGGAGATGGTTAAAATAAAATATTCATATAAAAGCATTAAATTGTGAGGGAAAGAGGAGAACTATACATACTCACTGGTGATTAGTGTTAGAGGAAGAGAGTTAGTAACATCATAGAATTTTTTCTTATAATCACCTTTATTTCACTTGTCACATTTTTGTTACTAGATCTAAGCATAAGCTTACTGGTGACTATTGACAACTAACAAAAGTGCTACAACACTGGAAGTTTACAGCAATAAATTAGAATTTCAAAATTGTTTATGGAACCTTTGACTGCTTCATCAACAATTACTGGAAAATAACTCTGAATTCTGTAAAATCTGATACAGTTTATATTCAGCTAAACCATTATGAGGAAATGTAGACCTATGGGCACATGCCCATTTAAGACAAGGTTGGCCTCTGTGCATTTTTTTTCTATTACACTTCACTGTAGTTATTGATCACGGTCTCTCCTTTAACTGATTTTGCCGAAACTTCCTAACCTGTAAGTCCTCTAGATATGCTCATAACCATATACCCACCCTTGGCTAATTCCTGGATGCAGAAACAAGTGGCTGAGACTGAACTTTTCTACAGAGGTACTGGGGTTTGTATTTGGTCTGTGTATGTGAAGTAGGCATGGTACCCCTGAGCCATCTCCCTACTTCTAAACAATTTAAATAAATGTTTTATGATCTTAGAGTCACTCATCAATACAGGCATGTTAAAGGGAAGAAGATTCAGATCATTTACTCTTTATATTTGACATTATTGAATGAAGTTCACATTTAAAACAGTTGATTGAATTCTTAAATTTCCACATTGAAGGAGGGTATGAGTTCACAAAAAGAATCTCTGTCATGCTCTTTTGAGAGACACATGAAAATATTGGCAATGCCAGAATATTCAATAAAAATGGGGGGGGAATAATTCTAGAAAACAAAGGCACAAAAGAAGAAGACACATTACAATTGCAGCCAATCCCCACATTTTAAAGGGAGAAAATCAAAATGAACAATAATCTGAAAACAAATTGAAAAAGAAAGCCTTGCTGTTTCTGAATGGAACAAATAAGAAGAGCAAGGAGAGTTGAGATATAGATAATTGAGTCCAGAATCTAGTGAAATATGATCATTCCAAATGGGAGATTTACAACAGAAGGGTGTTCTTAACTTAGAACTCTATATTCAGTGAAAATAAACACATGGTGAGTAAAAGGAGCTCCAAAAATTTGTTTCAGGCAGTGTATATCAATGAAATACTAAAGAAATAACCTTTAAAAAGGACAAGAGAAGGAATTTGAGATGGGAAAGGGAGAGAAGGAAGCAATTACATCTAAACCATTTTTCTCTGAATTTCCCTAAAAGGCTACTGATTGCTAATGATGAATATATATTATAACCTATGTCTAGAATATATAAAAGAAATAGGAATGTTTATTTCATGAAGAATGAGAAAGTACAAATGTATCGATACTAATGCATATATTAATAAAATTTTATATACATCATATATATTTACGTAAGATAACTAACTCAAGCAAAGAATGATTAAGTACATAGACATTTTCGCATAGAAAAATATATACATAGCTAAGCTTTCAAAACACTATAAAGTCAGAGAACTACTATGAATGATAGACACCTTTAGCAAAGTGTCTGAATACAAAATTAACTCAAAAAAAAAAGTCAGTAGCTTTCTTTTATACAAGTGACAAAAGATTAGAGGAAGAAATTAGGGAAATAACACACTTCACAAGAGCCACAAATAACATAAAGTACCTTGGTGTGACTCTAACCAAATAAGCAAAAGACCTGTATGGGAAAACAATAACAACAAAAACTTCAACTCTCTGAAGAAAGAAGTTGAGGAAGAAGTCAGGCAATGGAAAGATCTCCCATGCTCCTGGATTGGTATGATTAACATAGTAAAAAAGCCATCCTGTCAAAAGCCATCTACAGATTCAATGAAATTCCTATCAAAAGTCCAACACAATTTTGTACAGACCTATAAAGAGAAACCATGCCCTTCATATGGAAAAATAAAAGGCCCAGGATAGCCAAAATATTTCCATACAGTAAAAGAACTTCTGGTGGTATCAACTCATCTGATCTCAAGGCATAGTATACAGCAATAATAATAAAAACCACGTGCTACTTGCAGAGAAACGACAGGTTGATCAAATGAAGACCACACTCAAACGGGCACTTGATTTTGCTAAAGAGGCCAAAAGCATACAATGGAAAAAAGACAATATCCTCAACAAATGTTGTTGGTCTAACTGGATGCCTACATGTAGTAAAATACAACTAGACCGTATTTATCACTCTGCACAAAACTCAAGTACAAGTGGATCAAACACCTTGACTTAAAACCAGAGATGGCAAACCAATTACAACACAAAGTAGAGAAAGGTCTGTGACTCATTGGCATAGGAGACAACTTCCTGAATAGAACACCAAGAGCACAGGCTCTGAGATAAATAAATAAATAAATGAATGAATGAATAAATAAATAAATAAATAAATAGGTTCTCATGAAACTGAGCAGTTTCTGCAAATCAAAGGACACTGTCAGTAGAACAAAACATCAGCCAACAGATTGGGAAAAAATCTTAACCAACCCCACAACAGACAGAAGGCTAATATTTTAAATATACAGAGAGCTTAAGGAATTAAACATCACCAAATCAAGTAACTGAATTAAAAGATGGAGTAGAGAGCTAAACCCAGAATTCACAAGATAGGAATCTCAAATGGCTGACAAGCACTTAAAGAAATGCTCAGTATCCTTATCCATTAGAGAAATGCAAATAAAGATGATTCTAAGATTCCAGTCAGAATGGCTAATATTAAAAAACTCAAGTGATAACATATGCTGGCTAGACTATGGGGAAAAGTGAACACTCCTACATTGCTGGTAGGAGTGCAAACTTATATAACCCCTCTTTAAATCAATCTGGCACGTTCTCAAAAAATTAGGCATAGTCCTACCTCAAGACCCAGCTCTACTATTCCTGGACATGTGACCAAAAATGCTCCACAACACACTCAACTATGTTTTTGCTCAACTATGTTCATAGTGGCTCTATTCATAATAGCCAGAATCTGAAAACAAACTAAATGTCCCTCAAACAAACATTGGATACAGAAATTCTGTATCCAAGCAACATGGAGGGCCCAAGGGAGGGTGCCAGAATGTTACTCAGAAAGGAAACAGAATAGACAGCAGAGGTGGATGGAGAAAGGGAACTGGACAGGAGATGGAATGGGGAGAGAAACAAGAGTGGGGATCAGATGTGGAGAGAATGTGGTAGGAGAGGTAACTGAGCTAGGAACAAGAAGGGAAACTGAGAGAGGGCACTTTTTTGTCCAGCTGGAGACCTGTGACAGGGTAGGCCCCTAGGAGAACATGCGTGTGACTCTAGGTGAGACTCTGACAGAAGGGGACATGAAGACTAAAGTGATCACCTCCTACTCAGGCAAAACTATTAGAAGTGGGGAAACAAAAACCTACCAACAAACCCTGTGACCCAAAACTTCCCCTCTTTATAAGAAGTGGAGGGATAATGTGGGAACAAATTGAGGAAAAATCCAACCAATAATTGCCCAACCTGAGACCCACCCTACAGTAGAGAGCCAGACCCTGACACTAATAATGATGCTCTGATATACTTGCAGACAGGAGCCTAAAATGACTGTCCTCTGGGAGGCTCCACCCAGCAGTGGATCGAGTCAGATGCTGGGACTTGCAGCCAAGCATGGGACAGAGATTTGGGGTTCCTGTGGAAGTATCGGGGGGGGGGGGAAGATGGAAGGAGCTGGAGGGAACAGGAACGTCACAAGACCAACAAAGACAACTAACCCAGTCCTAGGGGGCTTTCAGAGACTGAGATATCAAATAAAGAGCATACATGATCTGGACCTAGGCCCCCTGCACACATGCAGTCAACAGGCTGCTTGGTCTTCATAAGGGTTGCCTGTGGAGTGTAGTAGTGTGGGAGTCTTTCTACCACAGATTCTATTTTCTACTTTTGGCTAACTTCTGACTGGTAAGGCTGCCTTGCCTGGTCTCAGTATATGAAGATTTGTGCAGTCCTGGTGTGACTTGATGTGCTGGAGAAGTTTGATATGAAGTTTTGAAGGGGGTTTTCATTTTCTCAGGGGAAAGAAAGAGGGGAAGGGAGGAAGAGTGAGATTGGGAGTAGAGGCAGAAAAGGGCACCCTTGAGATGTAAATTAAATAAAGAAAATAAAGTTAAATTTAAGAAATAAAACACTATAAAGTCACAACTAAAATATATGTATTTGATATATTAAACAAAAATTTTAGTATTGGGGTAGGATAATTTCTTGTGAGTTGTTGGTTCTATAAACCTCAGAGATATGAAAACAATAAAAACTATTGGCATTGCTCTTGATTACCCACCAGAACTAGATGAACATACAGTATGGTTGAATACAATATATACATTAATCCAAAATAATGTAGACATCAAAGTGTTAGCTAATATTTATATTCTCAGAAAGTTTCCTGCAAGCTTCTGAGGGAGAAAAATAGGTAATGGTATACTGACCTGTGAAATTTGGGAGTTACAATATTAATCTCCAGGCAAGAGGTAATTTGTGGTAAAAATGGTATGGCTG
This sequence comes from Psammomys obesus, assembly GCF_907164565.1. Classification (NCBI taxonomy): domain Eukaryota; kingdom Metazoa; phylum Chordata; class Mammalia; order Rodentia; family Muridae; genus Psammomys; species Psammomys obesus. The sequence continues at coordinate 27,763,953 of NW_026596079.1, read as the reverse complement.
TCATAGAAGTAACCAAATATTTTAAAACTTTAAAAACATGTCTTACAACAGATAAATGTAACTGTCAATGTTAAATTTATCCAAATTCCATATCTAGGTAGCTCATAGGTCACAAGGAGAGCTACCACTATTGGTTTTATAAGCAGATATGTGCCAAAAGACTTTTTAAATATTTTATGTTTAAAGTCATAGATGGGTTGTGCTCTCTGGCTTTGTCAGAAAACCATTTTTCTGCAGGGTGTCCATGGTTAACAGAGAGTACTACATGCTCAATGTCATAAGCATAAATAATTTGTATGCTCAGAACTAAGCAAGACAACTATGTTACCTCTTCTCAGATGCAGAAGACATTGCTAAGGTGGAAAAAGCTTGAGAGCTGGATGAAGAAAAGGAGTAATACAAAGTACTGTTTTCTGGGCATGGCTTGCATGCATAGACTCACATCAACTGTGGCTATCTTCAAGTTGTGAACAAAACTTGAAGAAAAATTTTGTGATTTCATTTTTAACAGATAAGAAACATGATATAAGTGTACCATAATTTTTATTCACTTATTTGCTGACAGACATCTAGGTTGTTGAGGTATCTAGTTAATATGAACAGAGCAGCAGTGAACACGGTTGAGTAAGTGTCTCTGTTGTAGGATGATGTATCTTTTGGCAATGTGCTCCAAAATGGCATAGTTACATCTTGAGGTAGTTGACTCCCATCTTTCTGAGAAAACAGTACACCAATTCCATAGTGTCTGTACAAGACTTCAGTCTGACCAGAAACAGCTGAATGTTCCCCTTATTCTCTATCCTTGCCAACATAAGTTGTCATTTTTAAAATCAACTTTAGCCATTCTGATTGGTGTGAGATAAAATTAAAATTAATTTTGATTAAGACTAATTTTGATTAATGACTAAGAATGTGAATATTTTGAAAAATACTTCTCAGTCATTTGAATTTTCTGTTTTCGTGGTTTTCTGTTTAGAACTGTGTCACATATTTTAAAATTGTGTTATTATTTTCTTAATGTCCAGTTGTTTTGGCTCTTTCTATATTATGAATATTAGCTGATATTGGATATGTGGTTGGTAAAGAATATATTTTATATGGTAAGATGCCCATGTCTGAATGACTGTCTTTTGCTCTACAGAAGTTTTTCCAGTTCATGGGGTCCCATTTATTATTGCTGCTTTTAGTATAACAGGACTTTCTTTAGACCACCAACTTCCAATAATGACACAGAGAGTTTTTATTAATCATTGAAAGTTTGACCTTAGCTTAGGCTTCTTGCCAAATAGTTCTTATAGCTTAAATTAACCCCATTATGATAACCTATATTCTGCTACATGGCTTGTAACTTTACTCTGTCTCTCAGTCCCAGTACCTGTTTCTTTCTCCATAGCTGGCTGGTGAATCCCTGTCCCTGATTATATTTTAAAATTCTTTCTTCATAGGAACTTTAGGAAGAATTCTATATACCCTCTCCTACCCTCTACTATCCTCTCCTGCCTAATTACTAGCTATTAAGCTCTTTATTGAACCAAACAGAAGGGGCCTTATGCAGGTGAGGAAGGACCGAGACACATCTTCACAGTGTATAAAAAGATGATCCCAACATCTTAGTGCTTGTTCTAAAATTTCTATTCAGAACTTCTCTCTTTTTGGTTTGTTTCATTTTTGAGAGAGGGTTTCCCCTTTTTATCCTTAGCTATCTTGGAACTCACTCTGTAGACCAAGATGGCCTTGAACTCACAGAGATTCACCTATCTCTGCCTGCTGAGTGCTGGGATTAAAGGTATGTACAACCTATACCAATATAGTCAAGACTACTCTGTACTTTCTCATCTATCATATTCAATGTACAAGGCCTTATATTGATGTGTTTGAATTATTTGAAATTGAGTTTTATTCAGAGTAATAGAATATGGTTCTATTTCTTTTTTTAATTGTATTATTTACTTCCCCATCTCATATACATGGTACTATTTCCATAGTAAATTTTTATACCCTTTGTAGGGGGCTTTAATTTTAATCAGCTGGAGATGTAAGCAGGGAAAAGAGAACTGGGTTATCCTTTACTCAAGGGTATTAAGAAATATAATAACTGTAGGTATTTTCCTTCTCTGTGAGGAAGTCAAGGAGTTCATTACACTTCTGGTTCAACTTAAAAGAGCTTGTTTGGCTCTGTTGTTCTCTTGTGTAGTTCCTGTGTCCTCCATGTCTTTCTATCTCTCTCTTCTTCTGTAAGGATTCAGAGCCAAAATACCTGAGCCTAAGGGGCCCTGCAGAGACTGATACTCCAATTAAAGACAATGCTTAAAGAGAACCTAGACCTGCTTTTCAAAGGAAGCCCATTGGCTGCTCAGTTTCCAAGTGAGTTCCCTAGTAAGGGATACAGGGGCTGTCTCTGAGATGAATTCAGTGGCTGGCTCTTTGATCACCTCTCCCTTGGGGAGGGGTGCAGCCTTGCCAGGACACAGAAGAAGATGATGCAGCCAGCTTTGATGAGACCTGATAGGCTATGGTCAGATAGATAGTCCCCATATCAGCGGACTAGGGAAAAGGTATAGGAGGAGAAGAGGATGGGTGGGTGGGACTGGAAAAAGATGAGGGAGAGGGCTTCAGTGGGGATACAAAGTGAATAAATTGTAATAAATAAAAAAATAAATTAAATTTAAAAAATAACTTATTTAGAAAATATATCCATATGATAATGTGACATGCTTTACTTCTTCACAGGATTCACTTACTGGAATTGTCAACACCTTAAACTTACTTTTCTCTTCCACTGTGAGCAAACCAACTCTGCTGCACGTCTGAGTGGCTACCTATAGCATTCTCTTCCTCACTTTGGCCTTTATAATTTACATGCAGCCCTTCCAATTTAACCTTTATTCCAACGTGTTTTTCTGGCATCCTTATTTAAAAAAAAATTCCAAATCCATAGGTATGTGAATTTATTTATCAGTCTGTAATTCAATTCCATTGATCATCATGTAAACATTTAATTCACTATCATGCTGTTTTTCATATATATATATATATATTTTTTTTTTTTGAGTTTTATTTTTCTCATTAGTTACATTTTGTTAATTCTGTATCCCAGCTGTATCCCTCCTTCTCTCCCCAGTCCCACCCTCCCTCCCTCATCTCCTTCCTGCCCCTTTCCAAGTCCACTGATAGGGGAGGACCTCCTCCCCTTTCATATGACTACGTTTTGTCAGGTATTTTCAGGACTGGCTGCAAAGTCCTCCTCTGTGGTCTAACAGTACTGCTCCTCCCTTGGGAGGTGGGGAGGTCAAAGAGCCAGTCATTGAGTTCCTGTTAGAAATAGTCCTTGTTCCCCTTACTATGGGAAACCAATTGATTACTGAGCTATCACGGGTCACATCCGAGCAGAGGTTCTAGGTTTTATCCTCTTATGGTCTTTGGTTGAGTGTCCATCTCAGAAAAGACCCTGTGCCCAGATATGTTTGGTCCTTGTGGAGTTCCTATCCTTTCCACATCAAACTCCCCTTCTTTCCTATGATTCCCTGCACTCTGCCGAGGGTTTGGTTATGAGTCTTAGTATCTACTTTGATACACTGCTAGGTAGAGTCTTTCAGATGCTTTCTGCAGTAGACTCCTGTCATACATTCAATGCATATCCCATTTGTCTTTCTAAATGAGGATTGATCATTATACCCCATGTCCACTTTCTTGATTATCTTCTTTAGGTGTATAGATTTCATTATGTTTATCATATCTTTTAGGTCTACCTAAGCGAGTATATTCCATGTTTGTCTTTCTCCTTCTGGGATACTTCACTCAGAATGATCTTTTCTAGATCCCACCATTTGCCTGCAAATTTCATGATTTCCTCTTTTTTGATTGCTGAGTAATATTCCATTGTGTAAAAATACCACAATTTCTGTACCCATTCCTCCATTGATGGACATCTGGGTTGTTTCCAGGTTCTGGCTATTACAAATAAAGCTGCTACAAACATGGTTGAGCAGATGTCCTTATTGTGTACTTGAGCAAATTTTGGGTATATGCCTAGCAGTGGTATAGCTGGGTCTTGAGGAAGCACTATTCCTAGTTGTCTGAGAAAGCACCAGATTGACTTCCAAAGTGGTTTTACCAGTTTACATTCCCACCAGCAATGGAGGAGGGTTACCCTTTCTCCACAACCTCTCCAGCATGTGTTGTCACTTGAGTTTTTCATCTTGGCCATTTTGAAGGGTGTAAGGTGAAATCTCAGGGTCGTTTTGATTTGCATTTCCCTGATGGCTAATGATGTTGAGCATTTCTTTAAGTGTTTCTCTTCCATTCTATATATTCCTCTACAGAGAATTCTCTGTTTAGCTCTCCTCCCCATTTTTTAATTGGATTACTTGGTTTGTTGCTTTTCAGCTTCTTTAGTTCGTTGTATATACTGGATATTAGCCCTCTGTCAGATAAAGGGTTGGTGAAGATTCTTTCCCAATCTGTGGGCAGTCGTTTTGTTTTGATGATGGTGTCCTTTGCTTTACAGAAGCTTTTCAGTTTCATGAGGTCCCATTTATTGATTGTTGCTCTTAAAGCCTGTGCGGTTGGAGTTCTGTTGAGGAAGTTGTCTCCTCTGCCAATGAGTTCTAGGCTGTTTCCCACTTTTTCTTCTAACAGATTTAGCGTATCTGGTTTTATGTTGAGGTCTTTGTTCCACTTAGACTTTAGTTTTGTGCAAGGTGATAAATGTGGGTCTATTTTCATTTTTCTGCATGTAGACATCCAATTAGACCAGCACCATCTGTTGAAGATGCTATCTTTTTTCCATTGAATGGTTTTAGCTGCTTTGTCAAAAATTGAGTATTCATAGGTACATGGGTTTATTTCTGGGTCTTCTATTCGGTTCCATTGATCCTCCTTTCTATTTCTATGCCAATACCATGCGGTTTTTATAACTATTGCTCTGTAGTATACCTTGAGATCAGGGATGGAGATACCTCCAGATGAACTGTTGTTGTACAGGGTTGTTTTGGAGATTCTGGGTTTTTTGTTTCTCCATATGAAGCTGAGAATCTTTTTTTCAAGGTCTGAAAAGAATTGAGTTGGTATTTTGATGGGAATTGCGTTGAATCTATAGATTGCTTTTGGCAAGATGGCCATTTTCACAATGTTAATCCTACCAATCCATGAGCACGGGAGATCTTTCCATCTTCTGAGATCTTCTTCAATTTCTTTCTTCAGAGACTTGAAGTTTTTCTCAAACAGGTCTTTCACTTGCTTGGTTAGAGTCACCCCAAGGTACTTTATGTTATTAGTGGCTATTGTGAAGGGTGTTGTTTCCCTAATTTCTTTCTCAGCCCTCTTGTCTTTTGTGTACAGGAGGGCTTCTAATTTTTTTTGAGTTGATTTTGTACCCTGCCACTTTGCTAAAGGTGTTTATCAGCTGAAAGTGTTCTCTGGTTGAATTTTTGGGGTCATTCATGTATACCATCATATCATCTGCGAATAGTGACACTTTGACCTCTTCCTTTCCGATTTGTATCCCCTTGATCTCCTTTAGTTGTCTTATTGCTCTGGCTAGGACTTCAAGTACTATGTTGAAGAGATATGGAGAGAATGGGCAGCCTTGTCTTGTCCCTGATTTCAGTGGGATTGATTTAAGTTTCTCTCCATTGAGTTTGATGTTGGCTATAGGCTTGCTGTATATTGCCTTTACTATCTTTAAGTATGTGCCTTGTATCCCTGATCTCTCCAAGATTTTAAACATGAATGGGTGTTGGACTTTGTCAAATGCTTTTTTGGCGTCCAAGGAGATGATCATGTGGTTTTTTTTCCTTCAGTTTGTTTATGTGGTGGATTACATTGATGGATTTCCATATGTTGAACCACCCTTGCATGCCTGGGCTGAAGCCTACTTGGTCATGGTGGATGATATCTTTGATGTGTTCTTGGATTCGGTTTGCAAGTATTTTATTGAGTATTTTTGCATCAATATTCATAAGAGAGATAGGTCTGAAGTTCTCTTTTTTTGTTGGGTCCTTGTGTGGTTTGGGTATTAGGGTGACTCTCGCTTCATAGAATGAGTTTGGTAGTGTTCCTTCTGTTTCTATTTTGTAGAATAGTTTGAGGAGAATTGGTGTGAGCACTTCTTTGAAGGTCTGGTAGAATTCTGCACTGAAACCATCGGGCCCAGGGCTTCTCTTGGAGGGGAGACTGTTAATGACTGCTTCAATTTCCTTGGCAGATTTAGGGTTATTCAGTCTTTCTACCTGATCTTGACTTAATGTTGGTAGATGGAATCTATCAAGAAAATTGTCCATTTCTTTTAGATTTTCAAATTTTGTGGCGTATAGGCTTTTGTAGTATGACCTAATGATTGTTTGAATTTCTTCAGTGTCTGTAGTTATGTACCGCTTTTCATTTCTGATTTTGTTGATTTGGATAGCTTCTCTATGCTTTGTAGTTAGTTTGGCTAAGGGTTTGTCTATCTTGTTGATTTTCTCAAAGAACCAGCTTTTTGTTTCATTGATTCTTTGAATAGTTTTATTTGTTTCTAATTGATTGATTTCAGCCCTGAGTTTGATTATTTCCAGCCTTCTGCTCCTCTTGGGTGTATCTGCTTCTTTTTTTTTTCTAGTGTTTTTAGTTGGGCCATTAAGTTACTTGTATGTGATGATACAAATTTCTTCTTGAAGGCACTTAGTGCTATAAATTTTCCTCTTAGCACTGCTTTCAATGTGTCCCATAAATTTGGGTATGTTGTGCCTTCATTTTCATTGAGTTCTAGGAAGTCTTTAATTTCTTTCTTTATTTCTTCCTTGACCCAGCTGTCATTGAGTAACAAGTTGTTCAGTTTCCATGTGCATGTAGGTTTTTGGTTATCTCCATTGTTGTTGATGTCCAGCTTTAGTCCATGGTGGTCCGATAGAATACAAGGGATTATCTCAATCTTTTTATATCTGTTGAGGTTTGCTTTGTGACCAACTATATGGTCTATTTTGGAGAAGGTTCCATGAGGTGCTGAAAAGAAGGTATACTCTTTTGAGTTTGGGTGGAAAGTTCTGTAGACATCTATTAGGTCCATTTGATTTAGGAACTCTGTAAGCGCTTTTATTTCCCTATATGGTTTCTGTCTAGTTGATCTGTCCCTTGGTGAGAGTGGGCTGTTGAAGTCACCCACTATTAGGGTATTGCGATCAATGTGTGGTTTAAGCTTTAATAATGTTTCATTTATGAATGTAGGAGCTCTTGTATTTGGGGCATAGATGTTTAGAATTGTGATGTCTTCTTGGTGAATTTTTCCTTTGATGAGAATTAAGTGCCCCTCTATGTCTTTTTTGATTAGTTTTGGTTGAAAATCTATTTTATTAGATATTAGGATAGCCATTCCTGCTTGTTTTTTGGGTCCATTTGCTTGAAAAACTGTTTTCCAGCCTTTTACTCTGAGGTAATATTTATCTTTGTTGTGTAGGTGTGTTTCTTGGATGCAGCAGAATGTTGGTTCCTGTTTCCGCACCCATTCTGTTAGTCTGTGTCTTTTTTTTGGAGGGTTGAGTCCATTGATGTTGATAGATAATAATGACCATTGAATGTTATTTCCTATTATTGTGGAGTTGGCGATGTTACTGTGAATCATTGCTTGTTTGCTTTTGATTTTTGTTGGGAAATTATCTTTAACCTATGTTTTCTTGGGTGTATTTGTTTTCATTGGATTGGAATTTTCCTTCTAGTATCTTCTGTAGGGCTGTTGCTGTTCAAATATTGCTTAAATTTAGTTTTGTCGTGGAATATTTTATTTTCTCCATCTATGTTGATTGAAAGCTTTGCTGGGTAAAGTAGTTTAGGTTGGCATCTGTGGTCCCTTAGGGCCTGCATGATATCTCCCCAGGCCCTTCTGGCTTTCATAGTTTCTGATGAGAAGTCCGGTGTGATTCTGATAGGTTTGCCTTTATATGTTACTTGGCCTTTTTCCCTTGCTGCTTTTAATATCTTTTCTTTGTTCTGTAGATTAAGTGTTTTGACTATGATGTGGCGTGAGGAGTTTCTTCTCTGGTCTAGTCTATTTGGTGTTCTGTAGGCCTCTTGTATGTTTGTGGACATCTCTTTCTTTAGGTTGGGAAAATTTTCTTCTATGATTTTCTTGAAAATATTTTCTGGACCTCGTAGCCTGGACTCCTCTTCTTCTTCAATTCCTATTATTCTTAGATTTTGTCTTTTCATGGCGTCCTTGATTTCTTGGATGGTTTGTGTTTGGGATTTTTCTGATTTTATTTTTGCTTTGAGAGAAGTATCAATTTCTGTGAGTATATCTTCAGTACCCGAGATTCTCTCTTCCATCTCTTGTATTCTATTAGTGATGCTTACCTTTGTGATTCCTTCTCTTTTCTCTAAGTTCTTCAGTTCCAGGGTTTTCTCAGTTTGTGTTTTCTTTATTGATTCTAATTCTGTTTTCATGTCTTGCAACATTTCCTTTATCTGTTTGAGTGTGTCTCCAAGATGGTCTCTATTTTCTTGTTTGTTTCCTCTCTTAGTGCCTCTGATTCTGCCTCCAATTGTTTGGCTATATTTGCATGTGTTTCTTTAAGAGCTTCTTCGTTCGCTTCGTTTTTCTTTGTTTCTATTTGGGAGGCCAAATCTTTAAGGGATTTTTTGTATTCTCTTTAACTGTTTGAATGTCTATGACTATTTTTCTGAGAGATTTGTTGGTTTCCTCTTTATGTGCCTCAATTAACTGGATAATCATAGCTTTAAAATCATTTTCTTGTGTTTCTGCGGAGTTGAAGTGTCCAATAATTTTGGAGGTTGCCGGTGAAGCCATGATATCTTGATTTGCGTTGGTTGTGTTCTTTCGCCGACCTCTGGCCATTTGGTTATCCGTAGTGTTCACTGTCTGTTCCTGGATTCTGCAGGTCAGACTGGTTTTTCTCTGGTATCTGGAGAATTCTTCAAGAAAATGGTTGAGGTCTAATGGTTTCAGTGTGTGCATTGGTTATTCAGCTATACCTGTAGAAGGAAAGTTCGCATGCACAGAAGGACAAATGTGAGGTAGCGTGTGTTTGAGCGTGTGCTTGTGGGTGTGTCCTAAGGGACAGGGTGTTGGTGAATGAAGAGGCCTTCAGTGTGTGAGAGGGGTGCCCTGCAGGCACTGAAGTTTTGGATCGCAGGCGCTAAGGGATCGCAAGCGCTGTTGAAGAATGCGCCCGAGTATTGATTTTACCAGTCTGCTGGTCTTTGGTGTCTATTCAGATGGTTTTCTGCCACTGAGGGGTTGGATGGCCCATACAATCACTGGCTGGGCAGCCCTGTGTATTCTGTGCTGCCACTTGCAGACTTGGGGGTCTGGGAAGGGTTGTACTGTGGATTTGAGTCTCTGTGGCTAGCACTGTATTGGGCTTATGCTCTGGAAGGGTGGAGTTTTGGTGGTGCGTGCACTCCTGCAGAGCCGGGTGGTCGTGGTAGTGGGAGGGGGTGTTCCGCGGGTCAAGAGCTCAGCGAGAGGGCCCTAGGTGGCGTGTGTTCTCCTCTGAGTGGTGGCATTCAGCAGGTCGTTACTGCTCTCTCTCTGCTGCGGCTGCCGGGTCTGGAACCCTGCCTCCCTGCCTCCAACCGTCTTGGGTCCCAGACACTGAGCTTTGCGGCTATGGTATCCGGGAAGAATTGTATTGTGGATCTGAGTCTCTGTGGTTAGCGCTCAGTGGTTGGAGCTCTGTGATTGGGCCTGCGCTCCTCCTGTGAGGAGGTTTCTGGGGTTACTGCTCTCTGGCCGCTTGGGACGCGAGCTCCACTGCACTTCCTGCTGCGGTCTAGTTTGGGATTGCGTCAGCGGGATGGGGGAGGGGACGCTCTGCGGGTCCAGAGGGCCCTGAGTGGGACATGTGTCCAAGGAGGGGATGGGTGTTCAACGGGTGGTTACAGCAGCCCGCAGCTGTAAGGGGCCCGGAGCACTGTCTCTGCTGCCTTGATCTCCCGGATGTGAGCTTTGCGCTCAGCTGCCTGGTGCTGTGTGTGGGTTTCCCTGCGGGAGGCCCAGACAAGGGAAGCGCCCTATTTCCTTCCTGGAGAAGTCGCACCCGATCTAAATCTACTAGCACTCCACGCTTCTGTGGTGGCCCCTCTCCTTTAGAAAGCCCAAAAGTCCAAATTCTAGCTTCGATTGACTCTCCACTCACCAATTCCGGAGATTCATGTCTTCTGCCTCTCCAAAATGGTGCGCTCTGCTCACTGCCATCTTGGAGTCCCTGCTGTTTTTCTTTACTATAGCTTTGTTGTATAATTTGAGGAAAGAAATGCTAATGTCTTGTCTTTTATTATTCAGGAATATTTTAGCTTTCCTGAGTTTTCTGTTTCCATATGATGTTGAAATTTGTCTTTTCAAGATCTTTGAATAATTGTACTGGGATTTTGAATGAATTTCATTGAACTTGCAGGCAGCTTTTGGTATGGGTTGCCATTTTTACTATATTAATAATACTGATCTATGAGCAGGAGAAATATTCCCATCCTCTGGCATCTTCTGTTTCTTCCTTCAAAAATTTTATTAGTACAAGTTAGATACTTGGTTAGAGGTTCACCAAGATATTTTCTATTTTTAGACTATTGTGAAAGATGTTGTTTTCATGGTTTCTCAGTCCTTTTATTTCAGCAGCATATAAGAAGGTTAATGATTTTGTTATGTTAGTTACATATCCAGTTACTTTGCTTGGTGTCTGTTATGTCTCCTTTTCCCCTCTAATTTTGTTAATTAATTAGAACCTTCTCTCTTTGCCTTTTGGGTAATTTTGTTAAGGGGTTATTCAAATTATTAATATTTCTCGAACAATTTTTTCATTGATTCTCTGTAAATTGCTTGCTTCTTTTCTTTTCATTTTATTAATTTCAACTATGAATTTAATCACATATACAATTTAGAAAGGCAACAGGATGGACATCGGAAGAGGGAGAAAACAAGGAACAAGATGGGAGCTTACCACAGAGGGCCTCTGAAAGACTCTAACTAATAGGGTATTAAAACAGATGCTGAGACCCATAGCCAAACTTTGAGCAGAATGCAGAGAATCTTATGAAAGAAAGAGGAAACAGAAAGACCCGGAGGGGCCAGGAACTCCACAAGGAGACAAACAGAACCAAAAAATCTGGGCACGGGGGTCTTTTCTTAGATTGATATTCCAACTACGGACCATGCATGGATATAACCTAGAACCTCTGTATAGATGTAACCCATGGCAGCTCAGTCTCCAAGTGGGTTCCTTAGTAAAGCGAACACAGACTGTCTCTGCCATGACCTCAGTGGCTGGCTCTTTGATCACCTCCTCCTGAGGGGGGAGCAGCCTTACCAGGCTATAGAGAAAGACAATGCAGCCAGTCCTGATGAGACCTCAGATGGAAGGAGAAATGATGATGTTTTACATATAACCACACTTATGTGCTGAAATTGCATAATATGCTTAAGTACTGTCAAAAATTGTATATTCATGTGTTTTGCTTTTTTATTGTTACTGTATTTAACAGAATTTTGAATTTAATATTTATCATGGTAAGAAATTATATATTTAAATATTTTTATTCCTTTTTTAAAAACTGCATTATTTTCTTATTATTCTACAAATGTATACCAACTTTTTAAACTAAGGAAGAAAAACAAAAAATAAATATTTTTGGAAATATCTGAATAACATTTTATTTTTTCATCACTTGTTGTATTAAACAATTAAAACGCAAGCAAACAGACTTGATTTCATGAGATGATTGACCTGAATTCAGCTTGAAGCATGAGGCATTAAACAGTATGACAAAATCAATAAGGTGCCTGCGTTTTAAGAGTTGAGATATTACCTGAGCAGTGAGTACATCAGCAGCGAGTTAAAGAAATAAGAACCCATGTGTGCTTGAGAGACAACAGTAATGAAGTTAAGACTGGCAAATGAAGTCCAGAATCAGAAAAATATCCTGAAACTTGTATCTAAATGTATCAAACAAAATAATTAGAGTAATAAAATGTTCGTTCAATAGCATGGGGATTTTTGGTGAGTCATTTTTCAAGGCAGTGATCATTGGCAAGTCTGTACTTAAAAGGCAATGAGTGACCCATGCAAGTCAAAGCCTTCAAAAAGAACAGTGTATCATTGGTATTTTTTGTATACATATTGCTCTCTGCATGGAAAAAATTATGTAGGCTAGAATTTATAAAAGACAGTAAATAAAATAGCATTTGTTTTATTTTGTTTTTTTGGCTGCATCTTCTTAAAATGTGTTTTTTTTTTTGTCTTTTATTTATGTTGAAAAAATATTTTGCATTTATGGGTGTTAGTTCCATAAAAACTATAATGTGTTGTATAAACTAATGAAGCACCATTAAAGATGTGTCCACATTTAAAATCAGACTTCAGTATGGAAAAATCACACACACACACACACACACACAAAAAAAAAATCCTCCATTGATATGTATAATTCATAGCTTCTTACATTTTACATCTGAAATCCCAAAGAAATACAATAATGACTAAAGTAATTTAGTTTCTTTAAATTAATGTAGAACCTTGAAAACTTTGTTTTATCAGCTAAAATCTATTCTAAGAGACTGATAAATTATTAATGGTATGTGTATTTTGAAGCATGCATTTTCAACATGGATATATTAAAACCACAATGACAATAACAAACTTTTTAACTCTACAAACTATTCATTTAGCTAAATGACAGTGAGCCAGGAAATAATTCTGTGGTTTCTTCAGAAAATTGAAAGTGTATAAACGTGGGCACCTGAGATATGAAGTGCCTTCCTCTGAATTTCCACGCAATTTTCTTAGAGACTTCATCTGTCACAAAGCACTTCTGAAAAGCTTAATGATAGCCCTGTAAATGTTCCTACCAAGTACAATTGCTTTAGTTAAAGAAGTATGTAACATTCTAAAGGGCTTATGCTTTGATTGTTATTTAGCCTTCATATTCTGTAATTCTTTTCCACTAGAAAGAAACAAAAATTATGAGCTAGACTGTCACCTTCACATTCTGACCAGGTCTGGCAAACTTGATAGAAGACGCACTGTTCTGTTTTGCTCTCATGAACTTCTTTTCCTTTTGAAATTCTTATGTATCATGTTTTCTCTCTCACCACAGAGGTATTCTATGAACAGGAGAGGAGTTTCTGGAATTTGTAACAATGCTAGGAGTGACAGAACCAGACTTCTCAGTGAAATGTCAATCTCTACAGATTTCTGTACATTTGCTTTTGCTGAGCATGTTTTCGAAGATTGTGTTGAGAATTTTCACGGGCATAAACTGATCTGGAGAGAAGTATAGAGACACTGAGTAGCATTAGTACTGAGAGCATTTCAAGGTGCAGAAACTTCTGATATAAACGGTCTGAACATTGTTGAACACCTTGAGCCACTTAACTCCATTCAGAAAGCATCAAATATTTTAATCACTTCTCAAATGACAGGCATGTTCCAAGCGCTGGGGTTAAGTCAAAGAATAAATATATTCTTAGAACCCCACAGCCCAGTGGTAGGACAAAGGAACATTAAATATTTTTTTCTTTTTAAAGTATTTTTTATTTTCATTTTATTTATTTTATATATCAATGGTGCCCCTCTCATATCTCCTTTTAGTCTCTCTCTATTCCTGAGAAAATGAAAGCCCCAATCTCCCATATCAACCTTCCCCAGCACATGAAGTCATATCAGGACTGAGCATATCTTCATCCACTGAGGCCATGCAAAGCAGCCATGCCAGGGGGAAGTTAACCAAAAGCAGAAAATAGAGTCCATGGTAGAAACATTCCCCATACTCCTCCACTCCCCAGGCAACTCATAGGAAGACCAAGCAGCCCCTTGACTACCTGTGTGCAGGGGGCCTAGGTCCAGATCTTGCATGTTCCTTAGTTGATGTCTCAGTCTATGAAAGCCCCCTAGGACTTAGTTAGTTGTCTTTGATGGTCTTCTTGTGAGCTTCCTGTTCCCTCCAAGTCCTTCCATCTTTCCATCATTATTTCCACAGGAACCCCAAATCTCTGTCCCAAGCTTGGCTGAAAGTCCCAGCATCTGACTAGATCCACTCTTAGGTGGAGCCTTCCAGAGGACAGTCAAGTTAGGCTCCTGTGTGCAAGTACAGCAGGGCATCAATATTAGTGTTAGGGTCTGGCTCTCTACCATGGGGTGGGTCTCAGGGTGGGCAACTATTGGTTGGATTTTCCCTCAATCTTTTTCCCTCGTTATCTCTGCACTTCTTGTAGACAGGATAATGTTTGGATCACAGGGTTTGTTGGTGGGTTGTTGTTTCCCTCCTTCCACCAGTTCTACCTGGATAGGAGGTGGTCACTTCAGACTTCACATCGTCCACCCCCATTCAGAGTCTCACCTAGAGTCACACTCATGTCCTCCCAGGAGCCTACCTGTCAGAGGACACCTGCCTTATGAAGAGATGTCCTCTCTTAGTTTCCCTTCTTGTTCCTAGCTCTCTTACTTCTCCCACCCCATTCTCTCCACATCTTGTTTCCCTCATCATTCCATCTCCTGTCCAGTTCCCTTTCTTTATCCACGTCTGCTGTCTAGTCTATTTCTCTTTCTGAGTAATATTCCAGCACCCTCCCTTGAGCCCTTCATGTTACTTACCTTCTTTGGATCTGTGGATTATAGTACGGTTATCCTATACTATAGGTATAATATCCACAGTTAATTGAGTATATACCGTGTACATCTCTCTGGGTCTGGGTTATCTCACTCAGGACGATCTTTTCTAGTTCCATTAGTTTGCCTACAAATTTCATCTTTTCCTTATTTTTGATAGCTGGGTAGTATTCCATTGTGTAAGTGTACCACAATTTCTGTATCCATTCTTTGGTTCAGATTGTTTTCAGTTTCTGGTTATTATGAGTAAAGCTGCTATGAACATAGTTGAGCAAATGTCCTTTTTTAATGAGCATCTTTCAGATATATGTCCCGGGGTAGCATAGTTAGGTCTTGAGGTTACATTATTCCCAGTTTTCTGAGAAAGTACCAGATTGATTTCCAAAGTAGGTGTACAAATTTATATTCTCACCAGCAATGGAGGAGAGTTCCCTCCCTGTTTTCCACATCCTCTCCAGCCTGTGTTGTCACTTGAGTTTTTGCTCTTAGCCACTCTGATGAGTGTGAAATGGAATCTCAGAGTAGTTTGATCTGCATTTTCTTGATGACTAAGGACTTTTAGTATTTCTTTGTTTCTTGCCATTCGACATTCCTCTATTGCTAATTCTCTGTTTAGCTCTGTACCCCATTTTGATTGTATTATTGTTATTAATTTTTGTGTGGTGGAGTATCTTTTGGGAGTTATATAGGTGGGTCTTGAGTTAGAACTATAAATTACTATAAAATCAAAATTAAAAAATTCAGGGAGTGTGAGTTTCAAATTCTACTAACAGAGATTGAGAGAAAAAGGATTGAAATACACAACAGTATCTGCAAAATTACCTAGCGTTTGCTAGCTGCAGATAGGAATGGATGATGAACAAGTAAGTTAGAATGTCTTCAGCAAAGGACAGAGTGACTTTTACCTCTTTGTTACTCCTCATAAATGTATAGGCTCTGTAAGAAAGTTTTATTTATACATTAAGTCATATACTCCTATGTATTTATATATCGCCAAGTTGATATTGTCATGTAATGACTACACGTTAAGATAAGTAAAAACACAATGGATATTTTAATGAAAAAAGACTAGTTAAAAGTTTGAAATCAGCGGAGCCAAGATGGCGACTAGCACACACAGTTTCTGAGCTGTGGAAGAGCTAAATGTCTGAGTTGGTGAGTGAAAGGACCTCTAAAACAGGAAAACAACGGTGAGGCTTTCTAAACAACAGGGAACATCTCAGGAGACTTCCCTCCTCCTTGGCACAGCAGCACAGCAGACTCATCTTTCCCAGCACATACCTAACTGCCTGGGGTCTACAGCCGCTGAGGCAGAGCTCCAAGCCCTTTAGCGGCAAATGCCAGCAGTACCCGTCTAGGAGTCCCAGATTCACGCAGTGGCTGCACCATCCTCCCAGGGCCTGAGTCTGCTAGACACCATACTAGCTCCACAGGATTGAGATCATTGACGCTGCAGCAGGACCTCATAACCTGGCAGTGACAGCAGCACGGAGCTGGCAGAGCACATCAAAGAAGCAGGGCCAAACCAGAGAGCAGAGAGCCCGGATAACCTCATCTTTACCAAGTGACATGTCTGTAAGTGAGAATCTGCAGATCCCCAGATACTGGGTCCTTCTAAAACAGAAGCCAGGCATTGAACCCCCTCCCACCCACATACCCACTTTGGAAAACAGAGGGGCACTTGGGACATTGAAGTTCCTGCTCTGTGGGTCTAATTGAGGAGTTAAGGCAGTTAATGCCAGAAATTGTGCTGCGATCATCACTAGCGCCTGTGACATAAACAGTTCAGAGCCCCTCACACACTCAAGAATTCAACATTATCCATCACTCTGTCCCTCAAGACACACGTCCACCCACACTTCCACACACACACACACACAAACATACGCACACACACACACACACACACACACCTGCATTTGCCTCGTTCGCGCCTGCTTATTTTCTCCCACAGGTACAGGGACCCTCTCAGCTTCCTGAAGAACTCTCTAGACACCAGAGAGAGACAGTACCAGTCTGATCTGCAGAATCCAAAAACAAAAAGGGAAGGTTTTAGATAAGCAAATGGTCAGGGGTAGATGAAAGAACACATAAATCAGGAAATCATGACTTCACCAGCAAACCCCAAAATTGATGGATACTCCAATTCATCAGAAGCACAGGAAAATGACTTTAAAGCCATGCTTACCCAATTATTTGAGGCTCATAAGGAGGAAATGAACAAATCTTTCAAAGAGTTGGCCAGTCAATTGGAGGTAAAGAAAGAAGAAATAGACAAAATTAGTAAAGAAACACAGGCAAACATAGCCAAACAAATAGAGGCAAAAGTGGAGATAAAATTAGTGGCATATAAAAAGGAAATAAACAAAGAAATAGAAACCATCGTAGAGAGACAGGAATCCAAATTCAAACACATGAAAGAAATGGTGTAAGGCATAAAAACAGAATTAGAATCAATAAAGAAAACACAAACTGAGAAAACCCTGGAGCTGGAGAACTTGGAGAAAAGTTCAGGAACCACAAAAGTAAGCATCACCAACAGAATACAAGAGATGGAAGAGAGAATCTCTGGAGCTGAAGATACACTTGCAGAAATTGATACTTCTCTCAAAGAAAAAGTAAAATCAGAAAAGTTCCAATCACAAAATATCCAAGAAATCAAGGATGCCATGAAAAGACAAAATCTAAGAATAATAGAAATTGATGAAAAAAAAAAAAACTTCCAGGCTCCAAGGTACAGAAAATATTTTCAAGAAAATCATAGAAGAAAATTTTCCCAACCTAAAGAAAGAGATGTCCATAAATATAAAAGAGGCCTACAGAACACCAAATAGAATAGACCAGAAAAGAAACACATCATGTCACATCATAGTCAAAACACTAAATCTACAGAACAAAGAAATGATAGTAAAAGCAGCAAGGAAAAAAGGCCAAGTAACATATGAAGGTAGACCTATCAGAATCACACCAGACTTCTCATCAGAAACTATGAAAGACAGAAGGGCCTGGGCAAGTATCATGGAGACTCTAAGAGATCACAAATGTCAACCGAGACTACTATCCCCTGCAAAGCTTTCATTCAACATGGATGGAGAAAACAAAATATTCCATGACAAAACTAAATTTATGCAATATCTACACAGCAAACCAGCCCTACAGAAGATACTAGAAGGAAAACTCCAATCCAATGAAAACAACTTCACCCAAGAAAAAAGGGCATACAGATAATATCTCAACAAAAATGAAAAGAAAACAAGCAAAGAAACAGGGTAAGATCATCGACTCCATTACAAAAGGAATTAATATGCATTGGTCACTATTATCTATCAATATCAATGGACTCAACTCGCCAATAAAAAGACACAGGCTAACAGAATGGTTGTGGAAACAGGATCCAACATTCTGTTGCATGCAACAAAGATAAACACTACCTCAGAGTAAAGGGTTGGAAAAATATTTTTCAAGCAAATGGTTCCAGAAAACAAGTTGAAGTAGCTATCCTAATATCTAATAAAGTAGACTTTCATCCAAAGTTAATCAAAAAAGATAAGGAGGGCCAATATATTCTCATCAAAGGAAAAATCCACCAAGAGGACATCACAATCTTGAATATCTATGCCCCAAATACAAGAGCACCTACATTCGTAAATGAAACATTATTAAAGCTTAAATCATACATTGATCCTAATACCTTAATAGTGGGAGACTTCAAATCCCCACTCTCATCAAGGGACAGATCAACTAGACAGACACCAAATAGGAAAATAAAAGCACTCACAGAATCCCTAAATCAAATGGACCTAATAGACGTCTACAGATCTTTTCACCCAAACTCAAAAGAGTACATCTTCTTTTCAGCACCGCATGTAACCTTCTCCAAAATAAACCATATAGTGGGTCACAAAGCAAGCCTCAACAGATACAAAAGGATTGAAATAATCCCTTGTATACTATCTGACTACCATGGACTAAAGCTGGACATCAACAATAATAGAAACAACAAAAAGCCGACATGCACATGGAAACTGAAAACTTACTACTCAATGACAGCTGGGTTAAGGAAGAAATAAAGAAAGAAATTAAAGACTTCCTAGAATTCAATGAAAATGAAGGGATAACATACCCAAATTTATGGGACACATTGAAAGCAGTGCTCAGAGGGAAATTTATAGCACTAAGTGCCTGCAAGAAGAAATTCGTAACATCACATACAAACAACTTAATGGCCCAACTGAAAACTCTAGAAAAAAAAAGAAGCAGATACATCCAAGAGGAGCAGAAGGCTGGAAATAATCAAACTCAGGGCTGAAATCAATCAATTACAAACAAATAAAACTATTCAAAGAATCAATGAAACAAAAAGCTGGTTCTTTGAGAAAATCTACAAGATAGACAAACCCTTAGCCAAACTAACTAAAAAGTAGAGAGAAGCTATTCAAATCAGCAAAATCAGAAATGAAAATGGGGACATAACTAGAGAAACTGAGGAAATCAAAACAATTATTAGGTCATACTACAAAAGCCTATATGCCACAAAATTTGAAAATCTAAATGAAATGGATAATTTTCTTGACAAATTCCATCTACCAAAATTAAGTCAAGATCAGGTAGAAAGACTGAATAGCCCTATATCCCCCAAGGAAATTGAAGCAGTCATTAACAGTCTCCCCTCTAAAAAAAGCCCTGGGCCAGATGGCTTCAGCTCAGAATTCTACCAGACCTTCAAAGAAGTGCTAACACCAATTCTTCTCAAACTATTCCACAAAATATAAACAGAAGGAACACTACAAACTTATTCTATGAAGCCACAGTCACCTTGATACCTAAACTGCACAAAGATCCAACAAAAATGAGAACATAAGACCTATCTCTCTTATGAACATTGATGCAAAAATACTGAATAGAATACTTGCAAACCAAATCCAAGGACACATAAAAGAAATCATCCACCATGACCAAGTAGGCTTCAGCCCAGGCATGCAAGGGTGGTTCAACATACAGAAATCCATCAATGTAATCCACCACATAAACAAACTGAAGGAGAAAAACCACATGATCATCTCCTTAGATGCTGAAAAAGCATTTGACAAAGTCCAACACCCATTCATGTTTAAAGTCTTGGAGAGATCTGGGATACAAGGCACATACTTAAAGATAGTAAAGGCAATATACAGCAAGCCTATAGCCAACATCAAACTCAATGGAGAGAAACTTAAATCAATCCCACTGAAATCAGGGACAAGACAAGGCTGCCCACTCTCTCCATACCTCTTCAACATAGTACTTGAAGTCCTAGCCAGAACAATAAGACGACTAAAGGAGATCAAGGGGATACAAATTAGAAAGGAAGAGGTCAAAGTGTCACTATTCGCAGATGATATGATAGTATATATGAGCGACCCCAAAAATTCAACCAGAGAACTCCTCCAGCTGATAAACACCTTCAACAAAGTGGCAGGATACAAAATCAACTCAAAAAAATTAGAAGCCCTCCTGAATACCAAAGACAAAAGGGCTGAGAAAGAAATTAGAGAAACAACACCCTTCACAATAGTCACTAATAACATAAAGTACCTTGGTGTGACTCTAACCAAGCAAGTGAAAGACCTGTTTGAGAAAAACTTCAAGTCTCTGAAGAAAGAAATCGAAGAAGATATCAGAAGATGGAAAAATCTCCCGTGCTCATGGATTGGTAGGATTAACATTGTGAAAATGGCCATCCTGCCAAAAGCAATCTACAGATTCAATGCAATTCTCATCAAAATACCAACTCAATTCTTTTCAAAACATGAAAGAAAGATTCTCAGCTTCATATGGAGAAACCAAAAACCCAGAACCTCCAAAACGATCCTGTACAAGTACAGATCATCTGGAGGTATGATGTTCTCTGATCTCAAGCTGTACTACAGGGCAACAGGACTAAAAACTGCATGGTATTGGCATAGAAATAGAAAGGAGGATCAATGTAACCTCATAGAAGACCCAGATATAAGCTCACACACCTATGAATACTCAATATTTGACAAAGAAGCCAAA
Source organism: Psammomys obesus (assembly GCF_907164565.1). Lineage (NCBI taxonomy): Eukaryota > Metazoa > Chordata > Mammalia > Rodentia > Muridae > Psammomys > Psammomys obesus. Next base: position 27,743,326 of record NW_026596079.1, on the reverse strand, counting down.
TCCTTTCAATGGAAAAAAGACAGCATCTTCAACAAATGGTGCTGGACCAACTGGATGTCCACATGCAGAAAAATGAAAATAGATCCATATTTATCACCCTGCAGAAATCTAAAGTCGAAGTGGATCAAGGACCTCAACATAAAACCAGATACTCTAAATCAGTTGGAAAAAAAGTGGGGAACAGCCTAGAACTCATTGGCACAGGAGACAACTTCCTGAACAGAATACCAACAGCACAGGCTCTAAGAGCAACAATCAATAAATGGGACCTCATGAAACTGAAAAGCTTCTGAAAAGCAAAAGACACTGTCATCAAAACAAAACTACTGCCTACAGATTGGGAAAGAATCTTCACCAACCCTTTATCTGACAGAGGGCTAATATCCAGTATATACAAAGAACTAAAGAAGCTGAAAAGTAACAGACCAAGTAATCCAATTAAAAAATGGGGAACAGAGCTAAACAGAGAATTCTAGATAGAGGAACATCAAATGGCAGAGAAATACTTAAAGAAATGCTCAACCTCATTAGCCATCAGGGAAATGCAAATCAAAACGACCCTGAGATTTCATCTTACACCCATCAGAATGGCCAAGATGAAATACTCAAGTGACAACACATGCTGGAGAGGTTGTGGAGAAAGGGGAACCCTCCTCTACTGCTGCTGGGAATGTAAACTGGTACAACCACTTTAGAAGTCAATCTGGCGTTTTCTCAGACAATTAGGAGTAGTGCTACCTTAAGACCCAGCTATACCACTCCTATATATATACACAAAACTTGCTCATTTGCTCAAGTACACAACAAGGACATTTGTTCAACCATGTTTGTAGCAGCTTTATTTGTAATAGCCAGAACCTGGAAACAACCCAGAAGTCCATCAATGGAGGAATGGATACAGAAATTGTGGTATTTTTACACAATGGAATACTACTCAGCAATCAAAAAGGAGGAAATCATGAAATTTGCAAGCAAATGGTGGAATCTAGAAAAGATCATTCTGAGTGAAGTATCCCAGAAGGAGAAAGACAAACATGGTATATACTCGCTTATATAGATCTACAAGATATGATATAAACATAATGAAATCTACACACCTAAAGAAGATAATCAAGAAAGTGGACACGGGCGAAGATGATTAATCCTCATTTAGAAAGACAGATGGGTTGTGCATTGAACGTATGACAGGAGTCTACCACAAAAGGCATCTGAAAGACTCTACCTAGCAGTATTTCAAAGCAGACACTAAGACTCATAACCAAACTGTCAGCAGAGTGCAGGGAATCTCATGAAAGAAGGAGAGTTTGTATGATATGGAAAAGATAGGAGCTCTACAAGGACCAAATATCTCCGGTCACAGGGTCTTTTCTGAGACTGACACTCAACCAAGGACCATCTCTGGATATAACCTAGAACTTCTGCTCGGATGTGGCCCATGGTAGCTCAGTAACCAAGTAGTTTTCCAAAGTAAGGGGAATATGAACTATTTCTAACAGGATCTCAAGGGCAGGCTCTTTGACCTCCCCCCCCCCCAGGGGAGGAGCAGTCCTGTTAGGCCATAGAGGAGGACTTTGCAGCCAGCCCTGAAGATACCTGATAAAACAGGGTCAAATGAAAGGGGAGGGGAGAAGGTTCTCCCCTATCAGTGGACTTGGAAAGGGGCAGGGAGGAGACCAGGGAGGGAGTGTGGGGTTGGGGAGGGAATGAGGGAGTGGGATACAGCTGGGACACAGAGTTTACAAAATGTAACTAATAAGAAAAATAAAATTAAAAATAGTTTGAAATCAAATACACACAAAGCAAACAAAAATGAAACGCACACATTTTATATGACAATAATAATAATAAGAAAAAATATTGGAACGAAAGGAACTGTACTAGATAAAATCTTTTAATTCCAAATCTTCCTTGATCTTTTCCACTTCCTTGTTATAGAAAAGCATGAACATTTTCAGCATTTTTACATCAACAGGTAGATTTCTTTTGGGTAATAACAAATGATTTCTGAGCAATATACACTATGCATTTTCTTCTTAAATGATACCTTTTGAATTGGACACCATCAGCCTACAGGGTATTTTGTAGATCCCATAAATATACAAACATACTATTTTAACCGCATAGTTGAGAGAAACACTTTTTAATACACAAGTATAGATGGAGTTCATTTGTCTTGGCTGATAGAAACTATCTCTTCTTACTGTTCAAATGCCAGGAGGAAAAGCACTCTGACTTCTGGAAATGTCATAAATATGTTTTAAAACATAGATTTATAAACTCTTTTGGTTTCTTTTCTTCATAGAAATATTGCGAGCTATATGTGCAAGCATATATAGACCTCTAGACCTCAATGACAGAAAAATGACTTTCTTACTTATTTACTTGTGACTTGATCACTGTTCTTGGAACCATGATACATTTTAAATGATTAGCATAAAATATTTTGTGGAATAGTCTGAAGAGTATTGATATTAGTTCTCGTTTGAAGTTCTGGTAGAATTCTGTGGTGAAATCTTCTGGCCCTGAGCTTTCATTGGATGGGAGACTTTTGATAATAGTTTCTCTTTCCTTAGGTGATATAGGACTAATCAATTTATTTACCTGATCTTGATTCAGTTTTGGTAAATGGAATCTGTCCATTTCGTTTACATTTTCAAATTTTGTTGCATACAGGCTTTTGAAGTAGGATCTAATGATTATTTGGATGTCCCCAGTTTCTGTTGTTATGTACCCCTTTTCATTTCTGATTTTGTTGATTTCTGCTCTTTATTTAGTTTGACTAAGGGTTTTTGTATCTTGTTGATTTTCTCAACGAACCAACCATTGGTTTTACTAATTCTTTGAATTGTTTGTTTCTAATTTATGATTACAGCCCTGAATTTGAGTATTTCCAGCCATCTACTCCTCTTGTGTGTGTCTGCTTCTTTTTTTTCTTTCTTTTTTTCTTTTTTTCTAGTACTTTCAGGTGTGCTGTTAAGTTGCTTATATGAGGAATTTCTTTATGAAGGCCCTTAGTGCTATGAACTTTCTTCTCAGCTCTGCTTTCATTGTGTCCCATAAGTTTTGATAAGTTGTACCTTCATTTTCACTGAATTCTAGGAAGCCTTTCATCTCTAATTTCCACACTGAGGCAGTCTCTCTGTGTGTAGGCTTTTTGTTATTTCTGTTATTATTGATGTCTAGTTTTGGATAATTGTGATCTGATATGATACAAGGGATTATTTCAGTCTTTTTGTATCTGTTGAGGCTTGCTTTGTGATAGACCAGATCGTTAATTTTGGAGAAGGTTCTATGAGGTGATGAGAAGAAGGTATATACTTTTGTGTTTGGGTGAATATTTCTCTAGACATCTTTTAGGGCCACTTGATTTAAGACCTCTATTAGTGTCATTATTTATTTGTTTAGATTCTGTCTCAATGATCTGTCACATGGTGAGAGTGCAGTGTTGAAGTCTCCCACTATTAAAGTGTGGTGATCAATGTGTGATTTAAGCTTTAATAATGTTTCTTTATGAAATGCAGGAGCCCTTGTATTTGGTGCATAGATGTTCAGGATTGTGATGTTCTCCTGGGTTTTTCCTTTGATGAAAAGAAAATATCCCTCCTGATCTCTTGATTAATTTTGGTTGAAGGTCTATCTTATTAAATATTAGGATGGATACTCCAGCTTGCTTCTTGTGTCACTTTGCTTGAAAAATGTTTTTCCACCCCTTTACTCTGAGGTAGTGTCTATCTTTGTTGCAGAGGTGTGTTTCTCTAATGGAGCAGACTGTTTCTGCAACCACTCTGTTAGCCTGTGCCTTTTTATTGGAGAGTTGAGATCACTGATGTTATATTGACCAATGATTGTCAGTTCCTTTTATTGTGGAGTTGGTAGAGATTATGTGTTTGTGTGCTTGTTTTCTTTTGCTTTTTTTGTTGTGAATGTATCTTTATCCTGTGTTTTCTTGGCTGTAGTTGATCTCGTTGGGCTTTCCTTCCATTATCTTCTGTAGGGCTGGGATGCTGCATTGATATTGTTTAAATTTAGTTATATAATAGATTATTTTGTTTTTTCCACCTATGTTGATCGAAAGTTTTGCTAGGTATAATGGTATGGATTGGCATCTGTGGTCTGTTAGTGTCTGCATAATATCCTCCCAGGCACTTCTGGCTGTCATAGTCATTGTTGAGAAGTCTGGTGTGATTCTGATAGTTTTGCCTTACATCTTACTTGGTCTTTTCCCCCTGCCACTTGCCACTTTTAATATTATTTTCTTTGTTCTGTAGATTTAGTGTTTTGATTATTATGTGTTGATATATACTGTGGTTCCTGATCTCTTCTCTAAGTTTTCCAACTCCAAGGTTTTTTGTCTGTGTTTTCTTTATTGAGTTTAATTTCATTTTCATGTATTGAAACATTTTATTTATTTCTTCACCTATTTGTGGATTCCTGTCTGTCCATGCTGACATCTATTTTTTTTGTTTGTTTCCTATTTCTATGCTTCCAATAGCTGTATAATCATAGATTTAAGATCTTTTCTTGTGATTCAGCTGCACTAGAATATCTATTGATTTTTGGGTATTCTGCTGATGTCTTGATGTCCTGAATTTTGTAGTTTGTATTCTTACATTGTCCTATAGCTATCTGGTTGTCTGCAGCATTGACTGTTTATTTCTGGAGACTGAACTACAGATTTGATCCACCTGTCTCTGGAGTATGGAGTAGTCTACAGGAAGATGAGAGAAGTCTAGGGGTTCAAGAAAGTGTGCTAGAAATTCAGTTGCACCTAAGGAAGGGAGGGTTCTCTGCTGAGTTCACTCTATTTGTGACCCAGGTAGGCCAGACAGCTGGGACACAGGCAGACGTATCTCCAAGCCTAGAGTTTCTCTGGTGCCCAACTGGCTTCCTTGAGATGGTGGACAATGACAGTTGGGTCCTGTACCTAGCTCAGCTCCACTGGGTTTCCTCTCTTTCCTGGGCTAGCTATTTCTGACCCTGGTGGGCCAGGCATCTGGGGAGCAGGCAGAAAGATCTCAGATGCTAGAGCTGCTCCAGTGCTCCACAGGCCTCTTTGGGTTGGAGGACAATGGGGGTTGGTCCCTTGCCCAACTCACCTTGGCTGTATTCACTGTCTCTGCTAGTTCATTGTTTGTGACCCAGGTATACCAGATAGCTGGGATCCAGGTGGAAAGATCTCCAAGCCTAGAACTGCTCCAGTGTCCTACAGGCTTCCTTGGCTTGGTGGACAATGGGATTTGGGTCCTTTGTCTGGTCCAGCTCTGCAAGGTTTACTGGCTATGCTGGGATCATTGTTCCTGACCCAGGTATGGCAGTAGGCAGAAAGATCTCAGCCTAGAGCTGTTCCAGTGTTCCACAGGCCTCCTTGTGGAAGAGGACAATGGTACATGGGTCCAGAACCTACGTCACCTCTGTTGTGTTCACTGTGCTGTGCTTGCTGATTCTGACCAAGGTAAGCCAGGCAGCTTGGGAGAAGTCAGAATGGAGCCTCTCCTCCCCGACAGTACAGGGAAAGTTATCCCCTCTATAGGACAGTGAGAGTGAGAACCACTAGCCTCTTTGACCAGGAAGTTATCCACAGGGCAGTCTAAGTGGGTGGGTTTCCAGGTTTGGAACCAGGAGCTGATGGTACCCTGAAGGTGTCCACTAGACTATGAGGGTAGGTGGACAGGTTTGGAGCCTCACCCTCATTTCCTGAAGGTATTAAATCTAAGGACTTTGAGAGTGAGCACCCAAGGACAGAGCTGTGAGCCTCCTGGTACCAGGAATTAACCGGTGGTCTGAAGATGGACTCTATGGATTCTCCTCTCACCTGAGAAATGGAGAAGTCAGGGTTTTGAGGTCCAGAGTACAGCTTGGGTGTGACCCTATTTTCACTGCTGAGCTGCTCTTCAGATACCCTGAGTGGTCAGCTTCTCCCACCATACAGGATCTCTCTCTTCCTTCAGCCTTTGAGTTGAGCCCTACCCTCAAGTTTTCTTAAGCTGGAGTAGTGGATCTCAACATGCGGGTCATGCCCCCTTTGAAGGACAAACAACCCTTTCCCTGAGGTCGCAAATCAGATGTTCCGCATATCAGATATTTACATCGCAATTTTTAACAGTAGCAAAATTACCTTTATGAAGTTTCAATGAAATTAATTTCATAATTAAAGGTCACTACAACATGAAAAGTTATATTAAAAAGTCACAGCTTTAGGAAGGTTAAAAACGAGTGATCAAGAGGTTAAAAGCCAGTACTGGTTTCAAATAAATAACCTATGGTTCAGCACAGCATAGCTGTCTATTACATACTTTAAAATCATGTTAAGTTTTAGAAACCATTCTCACTTCTAGAAAAATGGAATTTTTAAAAAAAAATTCTAAAAGTTGAGAATCTAGGTGGGAAATACTTATTGATAAAATTGTCTAAATTCTTTATTGCTAAACAAAATGGGGGCATAATGAAAAATTTCTTTGTTAAAATAAAAACTTTCTTGTAGATTTGAAGAAGCACAGGGAATGTCATGAAATGCCACAGTTTATTAATGTAAGGAATGAAGCTAAGTTATGCATGATCCCTCTGTGGCAGCTCTGTGCTGGGCAATCACAATCATATGCAAAGCACTTAATTTCCTACATATATAAACAAAATTGTGTTACTTTGACTAATTTATTATAAATTCAATAATAACATGTTGTTGTATGTTATGTCTATTTCTATATGTACACTGAGTATAACACTTAAGAAACTTTAATACATGTTATAACTCTAATAGCAGAAACATTTAAGTCAACAAATTTGTCACCTTGTCTCCTTTACCCTGCTTAAAGAATACTGAATTTATTTAGTCTTTAAAGGACTGTTTTTTTGCTCTAAAGTACTGTTGAGGAAATACACTGCAACCTTTGTTAACAATGATGAGGACATATTACCTAGGTATGCTCAATGAGATGTGCCTACAGAGGACTTGTAGTTTCAACACATGATCCAAGGTCAGGATAAAGTGAAATTACTGTTTTGGTGGTAATGCTGAATTTAGATTAGTACCATCTGTATACAGGATACAGGTCACATGAAGACAGAAGTAATTATTAGGGACACTACTAAGAAACTATATTGAAGTGCAGTTTTAAAATCACTTTGTAAAAGCTTTGAGTTGAATTCAGTTTCCTAGTGTAGGTAGAGCCAGGCTTTGGAAAGATCAGACCTTGGATGAGTGACAAAAACGGTTTTTGTAGACAGCTGTGAATACAGCCCTAAGTTACTGTCATGCTCACATAAAACCAGTAAACATCTGTGACCAGGCTGTTCAAGTGGGGCAGAAATAAGACATCATGTTCTTACAAAACAAACGCCCTAGCCAATGCATTGGGAGAAAATAAAAACTGACAATTTAATTCCAACTTGTATAAAAATCCTAAGTAATGATAGTATCTATTTTTAAATAAATAAAGATTTTATTCAATAATTAATTTTGCATGATTGACTAATGTAAAAATTTGCTTATCTATGTTAGTATTTTCATGGGTACAACAGGAGGGTCTGGCACAGGAAGCCCCATCATCTGTTTGTGACATCAATTAATGTTAAGTAATTATAATTCAATGTAGAATCACTTTTTTCCAAGTTAATTTTGCTAATGGAAACAAATATAGAAGATAATATCTGGAAAAATATTGTGGTTTTATATGTGCTAGGATTTTGAAAGGGATTGAACATAAGACTCCATGGATAAAAATCACAGTGCCGATTCAAATTTAAAGAAAACCCAATTACAGCTGGAGTCATTGTTAAGCCACAATCTGCTATATTTACTGATGGACAGAGAATGTCATGTTATATTTGTGTCTCCTGAATAAAACAAGTTTAATGAACAATCATTGAGAAATTTCCAAAAGCTGTAAGCAATTTGATATCATAGTCCAACAAAATCAGTCATTTAAACACTAAATTACAGTGTCTTTTTTTAATCATGATATTAAAATCAGCTGAGTATATAAAATAATATTTTATTGGAAGTGACACCAACAAATCTCAAAAACAATATTAAGATGTCAGTATTTCAGAGATAATGAAAACTATTTTGGCCTTGAAATGAATGTTGATCAGTAAACTTTTTGTACCACGAATCAGTCAATATATCAGTTAATCTCTCTCTCTCTCTCTCTCTCTCTCTCTCTCTCTCTCTCTCTCACACACACACACACACACACACACACACACACTTCAGAAGCACCACTTAGAAATTGTATCTCTTGGCTTTACATAAAGTCTGTAGCACACACATAGTAAGTTTTCATTAAGATATTTTTGTGTCTAGGTATCTGATATGAAGATGTACAAATGTGAGTACTGGGACAAATAGCTTGCAGAAGAGGGCATTTGTCTCGACCTGAACTGTTTTGTTGTTGACCTGATGTGATGATGGTGAATGAAGAAAAGCAGACGCATGCACAGAAATGCTGTCACCAAGTAGGCCTTGTTCTCTAGTGGAGACATAGCAGCAGCGCTGAAATGAAGCACATTTATTATATAGACCTGAACAAAGGAGGTCTATAAGGTAAGCTAGCATGGGTCTCTGTAGGGGAGAGGTCTCAAATGAAGTCATTTAGAAGGAGGAAGCTGTAGTTTATAATTTCTGCACATTATCAGTCTACATACTTCAGTGTAGAAAGGCTTTGCCATTTCTAGATTCTGAGACATTGGGGTCCTTGTCATGTACGTACTAATGTCACAAATGTTCATTCATATAGGAACATACTCGATCCCAACAGGATTCAGATTTTTTAGAGATGCAGTAATAGGCAGTTGTGAGTTGTCCAGCGTGGGTTCTGGGAACTTAAATTACTCTTACCAAGTTAACCATAAGTCCACCACTGAGTTTTTCATGAGACATTAACATGTCAGAGTCCATGTAGTGAACTTCTAAATTCCTTCAAGAATTCTCTTAAAATCTTATGGCATGACTAGAGCAGTGCTCTGATAATAATAATAATAATTGTCAATTTTTCAAATGGACAATGATTCACTTAGGTTTAAAATTTATATACATAAAACTTAATAGATGCTATTTATGAACTATCAATTTAATAAATGAAATTCAGCTAATAATTATACTACAAAATAAAAATTTGGTATTCAACTCTTGTTTAGTGGACTGCTCTTCAAGTTATTTATGTATTTGGAACAATTTGCTCTCTTGGAAAATACGAATGTCCATAAATATTTTCAGTCTTTTATTAATGTTCTGACCACCTTTGGAAAGTACTTCATGGTATTACACAATGAAAATCTACTAACCTCCCTTAAAATAATTACTTCTAGATTTATCTTATTAAATATTCTGACTTTAAAATGTTTTATATTTTAGTGGTATGTGTTTGTTATATCTATATATGTCACTAGTATTCTCATATATTTCTATATCTATCATATACATGCATATTTGATATACACACAAATATATACTTATAGAAATATATAGAGAAATAAATATATATTATATATTTATATAAATGTATATAGAGAAATATATGTGTGTGTGTGTGTTTGTGTGTATAGAGGTATTTTAATCTATAAAAATGAATGCTCTGGCAACGGATCATATTCAAAGACCTACTAGGTCTCTGTGATCTGGCTTGAATGCAGACATATCCTGTTTAAAGTATGATAGGACTGAGTTATAGACATGCTCTTAGTGCACAATTATAATTGCAAAAAAATGTAGCAAGGTCAGTTTGTAGAAGGAAGTAGCCATGTTTGAAAGTGATGTCTAATTCAGAGGCAAATAAAATGACAAATGAGAGAAAGATTTGACAGATAGGATACGCCCAGCTCTCATGAGAACAGAGAGAAAAGAGAGGAGACCAAAGAGAGCAGTTTTACTGGGAGAGTTTTACAGAGATGGGCTGAAGAGAGAAGAAGCTAGATATAGGTGAAGCAGAATGAGCCAAAGAATGAGAAGATTAGAACAGACTGCTAGAATTACTTTGAGGCCAACTAGAGATATTCAGTCAGAAGCTGAGAGAAGCCAGTTTGAATCATTCAGCTTGCGGAGGAGTTTGAGCCAGAAGAGCTGAGTTTTACCAGCCAGTCAGAGTTCATAAAGAGACAGAGAGTAGGAGCTTTTTCAGAATTAAGTCTCTGAGGTTGAAAACATTTCAAGCCTTGATAAGATTGTACAAAGGCTAAAAGCTTCCAGTACTAGCCCTAGGTTAGCTTACAGAGGCAGCAAGCCTCTGAGACAGTAATTACACCTGGAAAACAAAATATATATTACAAATAAAGTCATGGAATAAAGCTACTAAATTGTACATCATTTACTTATTTATTTGTTTGTTTGTTTGTTTATTTGTTTGTTTTTTTTTTTTTTAGGCAGGGTCTCTCTAGTTAGTCCTGGAACTTGCTTTGTAAACCAGATTGTCCTCAAACTCACAGGGATCAATCTGCCTCTGCCTCCAGAGTGATGAGATTAAATGTGTGTGTCACCACTAGCTCTTTATCCTGTGTTTTCTTGGCTATAGTTGATCTCTTTGGGTTGGCTCTGTATTTCTTTATCCTGTGTTTTCTTGGCTATAGTTGATCTCTTTGGGTTGGCTCTGTATTTCTTTCTTTTGTTTTTTTTTTTCCTTTTTTATATGTTTTTTAAAGATTTATTTATTATTATTTATACAGTATTCTCTCTGCATATGTGCCTGCATGTCAGAAGAGGCCACCAGATCTCATTATAGATGGTTATGAGCTACCATGTGGTTACTGGAAATTGAACTCAGAACTTCTGGAAGATAAGCCAGTGCTCTTAACCCCTGAGACATCTCTCCAGCCCCTAAAATATCCATCTTTATCTAAATTTTGTTTTGTGGTTTTAATTACAAATGCCTTCCATAGGCTCACATATTTGAACATTTGGGCTATAGAATCTTCTGTGAATTGAGCCTTTCTGGAGAAAGCACTGCCACTAGATGAGGAATGTTTTAGTTAGGATTTTTATTGCTGTGAAGAGACACCATGACCACAACAATTCTTATAAAGGAAAGCAGTCTGTTAGAGATGCTTACATTTGGAGGCTTTTTATCATTATGGAAAGAAGCAGAGTGGTAAACAGGTCCTGGAGAAGAGCTGAGAGTTCTGTGGATCCACAGGGAACAGGCAGAGAGAGGGAGGCACTGGGTCTGTCTTGAGCATTAGAAACATGTGACACACCAGTGACACACTTCCTCCAAAAGGGCCATAACTACTCAACAAGGCCACTCCATACTCCAACAAGTTCACATCTCCTAATCTTGCTTCTCCCGCCCGCATAGAAAGAGATTCCAATCTGTGAGCCTGTGGGCGCCATTCCTAGTCAAAACAATGCTGTTGCTTTACACTTTAGTCTCACCCCGTTTCCTGTGCATTCAGCTTTCTGAATGTGGTTTAAGGTGTGATCTCTCAGATTCCTGTCATGGCTGCCAGCTCCAGCTCCTCACAGTCTTTTAGGAACTGTAGTTTGAAACAACCTCCTTGTTCCCATTAATCATTTTGATTTTGGTATTTTATCATAACAATAATAGAAGCATATATTCACTTTTAAAAGGTGGATCTTTAAAACACCATTCTTGCTATTTATTGTACTTAGTCTATTAATAGCAATAACAAAATGGAGGTACATAGACTATGCTGTACACTATTTCTTTAGCGAGTTTGGGAAAGAAACTTTAACATAAAAGAAAGCTGACAGGGTTAGAAAATCACCTTCCACATGGCAGCAGGAATTTCTACAGAAAGGTAGGCAGAATTATTGGTTTGCTGATGGATTTACAACAAACATTCACAGGAGGTGCATTTGGGCATAGCCTTGATGAGTCTAGACAGACAGACAAGTAAAGGATGCTTTTGAGACACACTGAATCAGTTGGTATCAGTGTGCTGTGTGAAATTGGGATCAGGTGGCTTTTGCTGCCTAGTTTTGTATAACAGATTCATTCCTGAAAGCCATTTTATTTAGACAAATGAGTATAAACTGACATTTCCCAGGGTATATTAGAAAGAAATATGTGTATATATTTTAAATAATATTAATAAATTAAAGTATTAAAATATAAAACATATGATATAATGTTCACATGGAAAATACTGAAAAAATCCAGTTTATTAGGCACAAATTCACAGGAACAAAAAAATAGTTGAAGAGAAAAATCACCATGATGCTGTTGATATTTTGCTAAGCGATGTTTCCCAATTTTTCTTCTTTTGTTAAACTTACACTTATTTTTTTATAAGTATGGTGAAGAAATTGTATTTTACATTCAGTGACTCAAAATACCCTGAGTGGAATTTGACAAACTGTTATTATTAAGTTCCAATAATGTTTACAACAACAAAAAAAGTATCTTTAGTTATTCCTTTTTTATTTTTTGAGTTTTATTTTAAAGATTATTTTCCCTTTGGGAAGTTTAGTTCTCCACTTCCTTTTCCTAGATGGAATGCAAACCCTGAGAACCAACTGAGTTCATGATAGGCAGTTTCTTTCTTTCCCGTTTCTTATCAATAGCAGTAAGAGACAGAACATTGGAGCTGGTCCTGAAAGATCAGTTTTATACATGCAACTAACCACTCCAATTCGCCAATTCACTGATGCAACACCAGTAGGTTTTGTAATATAACACTCTTTATTTCATGTGGCCAGAGAGCACCAGTTAAATTCTGATAGCATCTTTCTATTTAGGATTCTATGTATCTTAAAACTGTAATATAATTATTCATTTGCAATTAATATGCATAGCTTGTAATTTTATGTGTGTCATATATGTTGACTATTTGAATAAATTTTTAACAAGTTTGGTAACATTGAAGATTATTTTAAATGACCACAGAGGTGCTCTGACATGGGGTCAATTTTCTATAATTTGATTAGAGACAAATAAATGATATCAGAAAAAATCATCAGGTGCAGAATATGTTAATATTGCACTGGGCACATGTACATGAGAAAGGTATTATTAAAACCAAGACATTTATACGTTGTGTTACAGTCATAATGATTAATTTAACACAATTATTATAAATAAAAATACTGTTTATAATACAGTACATCTCCTTGATGTATTTTAATTATTCTTGCTGCTATATAATTTTACTTTCTCATTATTTATGATACTGCCTTGGGATCATCATTGTTACTTTGTATTACCAAAGAAACTTCATTTTCAGAATCATGTTTCTGAAAGCCCCAATGACAAAAGTGTAGGGAAACACTTTCCCAGTAAAAGAAATAAAGATATTGAAACCTTAAATACAATGAGGTTTCATGGATGTACCATTTTGATAAATTCTGTGGAATCTCCATATCCAGATGGCAATCTTAATCATTTTTTGTGTCAGAGCACTGAGTAATACCTGTTTCCCTTCCTTACACACTGCTTTAAGCTTGGCTAACATGGAAAATCTTATATCCTTGGACTCTACACAGGAACACACAATTAACTACTTTACAAGTCTATATTAAAAGAAACACTTGCACCCTATCTATAGCATTACCTATAGAGCCAGATACAGTAAAGCAATTTTAAAAAGTAGAAATTTCATTCTACATCATGTTCACATTTTTTCCTTCATATTTTTAAAAACTCAGTCAATTTTTTTAAACACCAGTGATCTTTCAATACAGTGCTTAATAAAAGCCATCCATTTTAGGTGGTCTGTTCAAATATGTTCAACAATATGTATTTATTACCTCCTATAATCTTGATGATATTTCTGCCTCTTGGGAGATAAGCAAGCTACATTTTACTTTAAAGATGGATAAACCAAATTTGACCACACAGCATGCTCTGATGGAGTATGTGCATGTGCAAAAGTGGCAAAGTTCCATCCTGCGTGAATTTAGGTCCAATGTCCTTTTCATTAGAGGTAAAATTGGTTACTGGAAAAGGATAGTGCACCTCCATTTGCAGAAGTGCTCGAGGAGGACACTTATCACAAATCCATTAATATTTCTATTACCTAGAATCACTTTTGGTTTTTTTTCCTCTAAAGAATGAAAATTGGAATATGATTGAAGATATTTAGATCTACTCCTGCTAGCCATCCATAATCAAGTATCCTAAACAAATCACATGAAATCACTTGTCTGTATTACATTTTCTATAAATATATAATTTCAGTCATACATAGATAATAATTATAAGGCTTAGTCTGAGATGTATATTAAAGAATATAAGCACAAAAGTGAACAATGTGTACTATATACATATGATTATAAATATGTAGAGTTAAGTGTAAGCTCCTCTGTCCTTTAAAGGTATTTGTACAATAGTTTTATTATTTATTATTTATATTAATTACAGTTTGTTCACTTTGTATCCTAGCTGTAGACCCCTTCCTCATTCCCTCCCAAGCCCACCTTCCCTTCCTCATTACCTCTGAAGCCTTTCTCCAAGACCACTGATGGGGGAGGTCCTCCTTCCCTTCCATCTGCCCCTAGCTTTTCAGGTCTCATCAGGACTGGCTGCATTGTCCTTCTCTGTGAACTGGAAAGGCTGCTCCCCACTCAGGAGGAAGTGGTCAAAGAGCCAGCCACTGAGTTCATGTCACAGACAGTCCCTGTTCTTATCACTAGGGAGCTCACTTGGATACTGAGCTGCCATGGGCTACATCTGAGCAGGTTATATCCATGAATGGTCCTTGGAGTATCAGCAACAGTACCAAAATATTGGGACACAGGGTTCTTTTTGGAGTTCTATTATTTTTAAAATAACAGTTTAGAACAGTCAGAGAAAAAGTGATCATATATAGACAAACCATAATAATAACTGTGTTACTTTCCATTTGCTGGCTAATTATTCTTGACTGAGTTACTACAGTTCTTCTTCCCACTTGCAAATGAAGACGGGGTTTTGGAAAATTTGGGTATTGTTAAACTTCCATTCTATCTACTTGAGTTTCAGTATTCTTGAGTATCTTCTGCTCTCAGTATTCTCCCTTCATTTTTAACATACCCCTCTAGTAAATCTTTCAATCCAACATCCGTTCAACCTTATTTCAGTCAAAACTTTGCTTTAATTAATTCTAATTTCATTCTAGATGCCATCAGGGTGCTCACATATAGCCTTTGGAAACTAACTTCTTCATGGATTTTCAAATGTTCATTCTTAGTTCTGACTATATCTTTGGCGTCATCCAATCTATTTTTCCTTTTTATTTCTTCTTATTCCAAGATTTATTGGTTCCCAGAAAGTCAAAATGAGTCCTCTCTATAGTGGTGACTTCAACTTTCCTCTCATTCCTTGATGATTGCATCATTTTCCCATTGTAAGAGAGAAATCACACATGACCACTGATTGGGAATCAGCTTCTCCTGCCTGTTACTGCCATTAAAAACGTTTTGCTTTGCCCTGTATAAGTAAATCAAATTATGTGTTGTAACTAATAATCTATCATCTATCTATCAAAGTGTCATTTATCTCTGTCATCTTTTTATCTATTATCATCTATCTCTCCTTGCACCTTTGTTTTCTTCCTCTCCCTGTTCTTCTCATTTTTGCTATTCCAATCCAAATCCTCTTTTCCTTTCCTATATCCTGTCATTTTAGGAAGAATTAAGTCAGAGGCTTGGAAAATTGGTGGGTCATTTGGGTTATGTAAGATTTAAAACTGGACCCCAAAAATTCTACCAGTGAACACCTACAGCTGATAAACACCTTTAGCAAAGTGACCGAATACAAAATTAACTCCAAAAAATCAGTAGCCCTCCTGTATACAAAAGACAAAAGGGCTGAGAAAGAAATTAGGGAAACAACACCCTTCACAGTAGCCACTAATAACATAAAGTACCTTGGGGTGACAGTAACCAAGCAAGTCAAAAACTTGTATGAAAAAAATTCAAGTCCCTGAAGGAAGAATTAGAAGAAGATAACAGAAGATGGAAAGATCTCTCATGCTCACGGATTGGCAGTATTAACATAGTAAAAATGGCCATCTTACCAAAAGCAATCTACAGATTCAATGCAATTCCCATCAAGTTATCAAGACAATTCATAACAGACCTGGAAAGAAAAATTCTCAACTTCATATGGAATAACAAGAAACTCAGAATTGCTAAAACAATCATCTACAATAAAAGATCTTCTGGAGGTATCTCCATCCCTGATCATAAGCTATACTATAGCAAAAGTAATAAAAACTGCATGGTACTGGCATAGAAACAGAATGGTGGATCAATTGAATCAAACAGAAGACCCTGAAATAAACCCACACACTTATGGACACCTGATCTTTGACAAAGATGCCAAAACCATACAATGGAAAAAACATAGCATCTTCAACAAATGGTTCTGGTCTAACTGGATGTCTACATGTAGAAAAATGCAAATAGATCCATACTTATCACCCTGCACAAAACTAAAGTCCAAGAAACCAGACACATTAAATCGGTTAAATGAAAAAGTGGGGAAGACCCTAGAACTCATTGGTACAAGAGACAACTTCCTGAACAGAACACCAACAGCACAGACTCTAAGAGCAACAATCAATAAATGGGACCTCATGAAACTGAAAAGCTTCTGTACAGCAAAAGACACCATCATCAAAACAAAACGACTGCCTATAGATTGGCAAAGAATCTTCACCAACCCTTTATCTGACAGAGGGCTAATATCCAGTATATATAAAGAACTAAAGCAGTGTTTTCAAAGCAAAGATCCATGACCAAACCTTTGGCAAAGTACAGGGAATCATAAGAAAGAAGGGGAGTGAGTCTGATGGGGAAAGGATAGGAGCTCCACAAGGACCAAATATATCTGGGCACAGGGTCTTTTCTGAGACTGACATTCAACCAAGGACCATGTACAGATATAACCTAGAACCTCTGCTCAGATGTAGCCTGTGGTAGCTCAGTAACCAATTGGTTTCCCATAGTGAGGGGAACAAGGACTATTTCTAACAGGAACTCAATGACTGGCTCTTTGGCCTCCCCACCCCCCAAGGGAGGAGCAGTCCTGTTAGGCCACAGAGGAGGGCTTTGCAGCCAGTCCTGAAGTTACCTGATAAAACAGAATCAGATGAATGGGGAGGAGGTCCCCCCTATCAGTGGACTTGGCAAGGGGCACAGTGGAGATGAAGGAGGGAGGGAGGGACTGGGAGGGAATGAGGGATCGGGACACGGCTGGGATACAGAGTTAATAAAATGTAACTGATAAGAAAAAAATAAAATTCAAAAATAAAATAAAATAAAATAAAAACAAAAACAAAAACAAAAAGAACTAAAGAAGCAGAAAAGCAGCAAAACAAATAATCCAATTAAAAAATGGGGAACAGAGCTAAACAGAGAACTCTCTGTAGAGGAATATCAAATGGCAGAGAAACACTTAAAGAAATGCTCAACCTGATTAGCCATCAGGGAAATGCAAATCAAAATGACCCTGAGATTTCACCTTACACCCATCAGAATGGCCAAGATGAAAAACTCAAGTGACAACACATGCTTGAGAGGTTGTGGAGAAAAGGGAACTCTCCTCCACTGCTGGTGGGAATATCAACTTGTACAACCACTCTGGAAATCAATCTGGCTCTTTCTCAGACCACTAGGAATAGTGCTTCCTCAAGATCCAGCTATACCACTCTTAGGCATATATCCAAAAGAGGCTCAAGTACATAATAAGGACATTTGCTCAACCATGTTTGTAGCAGCTTCATTTGTGAAAGCCAGATGCTAGAAACAGCCCAGATGCCCCTCAACTGAAGAATGGATGCAGAAATTGTGGTACATCTACACAATGGACTATTACTCAGCAATTAAAAATAAGGAAATCATAAAATTTGCAGGTAAATGGTGGGAACTGGAAAGGATCATCCTAAGTGAATTGTCCCATAAGCAGAAAGATTCACATGGTATATACTCACTCATATAGACATGTAATACAGGATAAATCTACTAAAATCTGTACATCTAAGTAAACTAATCAAGAGAGAGGACCCTGACTAAAATGCTCAATCCCCAGCCCAAAAGGCAAAAAGGAAGGGCATCAGAAGAAGAAGAAAACAGGAAATAATCTAGGAATATGCCCCAGAGGGCCTCTGAAAGGCTCTGCCCTGCAGACTACTAAAGCACACGCTGAGACTTTATGGCCAACTGTTGGGCAGAGTGCATGGAATCTTATGTAAGAAGTGGGAAATACTAAGATCTGGAGAGGACAGGAACCCCACAAGGAGAGCAACAGAAGCAGAAAATTTGAACACAGGGTTCTTCCCAGAGATTCATACTCCAACCAAGTACCATGCATGGAGATAACCTAGAACCCCTGCACAGATGTAGCCCATGACAGTTCAGTGTCCAAGTGGTTTACACAGTAATGGGAAGAGGGACTGCCTCTCACATAATCTGATTGGCCTGCTCTTTGATCACCTCCCCCTGAGGGGGGAGCAGCCTTACCAAGCCACAGAAGATGACCATGCAACCATTCCTGGTGAGATCTGATAGACTAAGATCAGAAGGAAGGAGAGGAGGACCTCCCCTATCATTGGACTTGGGGAGGGGCATGAGTAAAGAAGGGGGAGGGAGGGTGGTATTGGGAGGAGAGGAGGGAGGGGTTTATGGGGGAATACAAAGTGAATAAAGTGTAATTAATAAAAAATAAAAAAATAAACCATCCTCTGTATCAAAAAAAGATTCATAACTGACAAATCATGATGATTATGAAAGGAAGATGGAGATAAATATCTATAAACAGTGATAGAAGTAAAGGATTGTTTGTGAGTTTGCAGATTACTTCCCTTGATTGTTGTGATAAATTTATTTTATGTGTTGTTCTTCCTAAGATTAATTCTATGAATGTAAACAGGGCTCTCATTTGTACCTCATAATATTCAATTTCCAAGTTAATTATTTTTAATTATGCTTTGTTGACTGCTAACTAACCTTGTCTGTTTTGATAAACTATGGCTTTCTTATTGTGTGTTTTTGTCATTTTACATGCAACAAAACATACTTTCACATGGGGAAAGGAGTAGGAAGTTTTCTTACAGTGCTGAGAATATCATACGCAATAGTGTTCAGAATCTGATTTAACACAGATTTTTTATGGCATTCATAAAAAAGTGTTTGTGGAAAACTTGGGAGCATTGCCCAAAAGCAAGCATTTATCTTACAGTGCAGCAAAAGTGCATACAAAGATCCCTCCTCATATGATAAACATAGAGCATCTGACTGTAGTTCCGCATTTCAATTATTAAACCTTGCTGCTTTCCAGGCATGGAAAGCTGTAGTTGTTATACTGCAGTAAGAATAGTATTAAAATTTAACTTTCTTAGCAATAACCAACAAACTCTACTCCACACATTAGAAATAAATATCTTCAAATTCAATATGGACCTCCTGCATGCATTCAATACGGCCCTCCTGGATGCATAGTCTGTACAGAAAACTATTATTTCAGTTACAGCTCTATCTATGAAACTGCATATCTGTGTATTTTCTTTTTTAATTTATTTTTTTATTAATTACAGTTCATGCGCTTTGTATCCCAGCTCAGTTCCCTCCCTCAGTCCCTTCCAATCCCACCCTCCCTTGTACTTTTCCCTTTTTTCTCCCTCAGTCCACTGATATGGGAAGTCATAGTTCACTTCCATCTTATCCTAGCCTATCATGTCTCAATTGTTCCCTCATATATTTTTTATTTTTTATTTATTACAATTTATTCACTTTTTATAGCAACTGTAGCCCCGTCCCTCGTCCCCTCCCAATCCCACTCTCCTTTCCTCTTCTCCTCCCATGCCTTTTCCCCATTCTACTGATAGGGGAGGTCCTCCTCCCCTTTCATCTGACTCTACTCTATCAGGTCTCATCAGGACTAGCTACATTGTCTTTCTCTGTGGCCTGGTAAGGCTGCTCCCCCCTCAGGAAGAGGTGATCGAAGAGCCAGCTACTGAGTTCAAGTTAGATAAAGCCCCTGTTCCCCTTATTAGGGAACCCACTTGGAGACTGAACTACAATGGGATACATCTGTACAGGAGTTCTAGGTTATCTCCATGCAAGGTCCCTGGTTGGAATATCAGTCTCAGAAGTTATATCCCTACCTCAGTTTCCTCTTCATCTCTCCTCTGATGCTCCCCTCCCCTCAATTTTCCCCATATCCTTTCTTCCTCCTTTCCTTTCAATAAAGAACACTCTTCTGAAGAATATCAATTGAACACAGTATATGAAGTTGCAATATGACTAGGAACATCTCAGAAAAAGGAACCCCTCTACCCACCCAAACTACACAACCCAGCACATTGAGTCGCATCAGGACTGAGCTCATCCTCATTCACTGAGGTCAGACAAGTCAGCCAAGTTAGGAGAAAGTGATCCAAAGCAGGCAACAGAGTACATGCCCTAGACAGTATCCTCTCAACTTACTAGAGGACCCAAATGAAGGTCAAACTGCCCATTTGTTATATACCTCTAAGTGGCATAGGTCCAGTCCACGTATGATCTTTAGTTGGCACTTCTATCTCTGTAAGCCCCCATGGGTCTAAACTAGTTGAATCTTGGTCTTCTTCTGCTGTTCTTTTCCTCTCAGCATCCTTCCATCCTTCTGTCCCACTCTTCCACAGGACTTCCCTACCTCTGCTAAATGCTTGGCTGCAAGTCTGAGCATCTGATTCAATGAGCTGCTGGGTGAGGCCTCATAGAGGATGGTTATGCTAGGGTGCTGCCTGTAAACAAAGCACAGTGTTGTTAATGGTGTCAGAAAAGCTAGGGGAGATGGGGACAGAGGGTGGGATGAGGGACCAGGTGGAAAGGAGGGAAGGGGTATGATAGGGATATAAAAGTGAATATATAACTTAAAAATAAATTTAAAAAATAAATTATGAAAAAGAACAGGAATGTCCTCGCATATGAAGGCTGAACAGCACAAAAAAGTAAGTGGGAAAGGGCCCTAAAAGCAGGCAAATAGAATAAGGCACAACCCATGCTCCCCCTGTTATGAGTCCAACAAGAACATCAAACTACACAACAATAACATTTATCCAGAAGACCTAAGTAAGACAAATGCAAAATCCCTGATCATTAGTTCATTGTCTGTAAGAACGCATGAGCCATGATTAGGTGATTCTGTGGAGTTTCTTGTGGTATCCTTGACCCTTTTGTTTTCTACAATTTTTTCAGGAGTCACCATTCTTTGCCTAATATTTGGCTATGGGGCTCTGCATCTACCCACATCAGTTTCTGGATGAAGCCTATCTGCTGATGATTATTTTGGTAACGTCCATTCTATGAGTATATCAGAGTATAATTAAAAATCAAGTCATTAATTTATTGTTGCAGGGCATGTTTGGTTCTGTTCTAGGTCTCTGAGCAATCCACCCTTTGGTTCCAAGCCTTCTCGGCAGTGGCAGTGTCAGATAGTGTCAACTATCCTGGGGTGGGTCTCAATCTGGACCAGTCTTTGGTTGGCTACTCCCACAAGTTCTGTGCCACCTTTACCTCAACACATTCTGTAGTCAGGACAAATTGTAGATCACAGTCTTTGTGGCTGTGTTTGTGATGCAATCCCTACATTGCAAGCCTCAAGTGGTTATAAAAACTGGCCAGTTCATGCTCTGTATATCCCATTCCTAGGCATCTTAGCTAGGATCACTGTCATAGATTCTGGGGAGTGTCCATTACACTATGTTTCTATCTTGACATGAAATTCCTCACCAATTTCAGGTCTTCTCTCCCAGTACTGTCCCTCATCCTCATCCCATCCTGATCTCTCCTGTTAACACTTCTGCCCCAGATCCACTGAAATCTATTCTGTTTCTCCTTCCCAGGAGATTCATGTATTTCCCCTTAAGCCCTCCTTTTTAAATAACCTGTTTGTATCTGTAGATTGTAGCATGATTATCCTTTAATATAATATGCATTTATAAGTGAGTACATGCTGTATTTGTCTATTTCAGTCTGGGTTACCTCACTCAGAATGAATTTTTCTAGTTTATACATTTGCCTGAAAATATATAATGGAATGTATAATGCAATCCATTTGCCTAAAAATTAAAATGTAATTTTAACAGCTGAGTAATATTTCATTGTGTAAATGCACCACATTTTGTTTATGTATTATTTAGATGGGGGACATCTAAGTGGTTTCAGTTTCTGACTATAATGAGTAAAGTTGCATGAACACACTTCTACAATTGTCCTTGTCATAGGATGGAATATCTTCTGGATATATGGCCACAAATGAAATAGCTGGGTCTTGAGGTAGAACGATTCCAAATTTTCAAAGAAACAGCCCTATTGATATCCATAGAGGCTGTACAAGTCTGTAATCCTACCTACCATCAGTGGAGGAATGTTACCCTTGTTTCACATCCTCATCAGCATGAGCTGTCATTTGTGGTTTTGATCTTATCCAATCTGACAGGTTTAAGAGGGAATGTCAAATTTGTTCTGATTTGAACTTCCCTGGTGGTTAACGGTGTTGGGTATTTCTTTAAGTGTTTCTAACCATTTGAGATTTCCCTATTGATAATCATCTGTTTAGATTGGTGCACCATTTTTTTTATATTGGATTATTTGATTTGTTGATGTTTAGTTTCTCGGGTTCTTTATATAATGTGGTTTTAGCCCTCTGTTAAATGTGTAGTTGGTAAGAATATTTTACGGTTCCATGGTCTGCCATTTTAACATATTGATTGTGTCCTTGGCCTTATAGAATCTTTTCAGTTTTATAAAGTATCATTTTTTTTCTTTTTTAAAAACCTTTTGTTGATTCTTTGTGAGTTTTACAGAATACACACTAGTCCCCAATCATCTCTCTATCACTTTGTACCTGCTCTCTGCCCTTGATATCTCCCCTGGATAGAACAAAGACACAAAGAGACAAAAAAAAAAAAAAAAAAAAAAAAAAAAAAAAAAAAA